>NC_080165.1:73295697-73525697 GCF_950295315.1 Erinaceus europaeus | reverse complement strand
TCTTAATTAGACATTTATCTAGGCTGTAACACAAAACAGAGCTGGAAATTTTCATGGGACTAGGTGTTTCTGAGGCATCCTCATAATTGACAGTTACCAAAAAGTTAGACTAATATTAAGTTGTAAAGGTAAAAATGACTACAAAGCAGTTATAAAGTTCCAGGCTCTATTTTTAAATGTCTATATGTATTCTTTATACCACTGCTCAGGAAGTGTGGTGAAAAAGCACAAGTGTGTTCAAAGACAGGTAACTAGAATGGTCAGATTTTGAAATCATTACTGGTTGATGAAGTAAAAATGATTACTCTGGATAAAATTGAAGGTGGCATGACAACTCAAATAGTTGAAAGCATTTAGGTAGAATAGGGAGTTAGACATAGAAATATAATCAAGAGATAGTGGATCATCTTGAGATTTCAAATTGTAACCATGTAAAAATTATACCAACATAGATCAAGTACTTAGCTTCCTTTATCTTCATGGTTTTAGGATTTTTAGGATATATATAATCTTCATTAATAAAATTAGGATTGGAAGAAAAATAATGCTAAATTATTTTCTATGGTTCTAGAACTATAGAAAAGGTTTAGAAAGGACAGAAATAACAGTTATTTTTATCACCACTGCCAAAAGAGGTTTTCACTAGGAAATTCTTCAGTGTGAACCTTTCACTGTATAGAATTTTTAATAACTTTATTAACAAAATTTGTAATATTTCAAAATTTGTAATATTACCTGTTTTGAAAGAATTATCTTATCTTTTTTTTTCGCTTTTATCAGCAAAATAAACTTATCCTTCACGATACTTCATGCCTATCATTGGGCCAGGCATTGGATGGTTACTTCTTACAATAGGATATGCTTAGGTGTTTTCTCTTGTGTTTCTTGTGAAATACCAATAGAGGCTAGAAAGTGAATACACGAATTTAGAAAGTGAATACATAATAAAAGAATCATCGGAGTAACTAGAATATATTATCCATTTCCAAGTACTAGAGGAGTGTGGTGATGTGATTGGGCTACCTAAAGCTAAAAGAACAAATAGATTGTGGGGACTCGTGAGGGATTAGAATAAATTGTACAACAGTCCTACTTTAGATGGGGCGAAAAAGATACTGCAATATGTTCAGACAATTCAGGTCCAGGTTGTTGTAAGGAGTTGTGTGTGTGTGTGTGTGTGTGTGTGTGTGTGTGTGTGAGAGAGAGAGAGAGAGAGAGAGAGAGGAGAGAAAGAGAGAAAATAAAAATTTTCTTAAAAAAAAAAACAAAACACTGGGGCCATGAGCACTTGCTTAATAAATGAGGAAGGTATAGTATCTGGGGAAATGCATCCAGAGGGTGTTCCATCTTGTTGTTCAGAACATTGTGGTTGCTCCACTGATGAATGCTCAGCGATGTAGAAGGCAGTGAGGATGATGATGATTAATGCAAACCTTGGATAAATAGGTCTAGGGAGGATGACAGAGAGAGCAGGAGAGGGAGGATGACTCACGGGTGAGGGGTACCTGGGGATAGCGCGAGGTAGTGTGCACGTTGCGAGCGTGAAGCGTGGGGGGGTGCGGCTGGGACACGCTCCGCTTGGACCTGGGGATGTGGGCGGGTGGGTGCCCGTGGGCGGAGCGGCTCTGGGGCCCAGCGGCTGGCAGCTATGTCTGCGAGAGCAGCAGCCTCACCCGGGAGCGAAGCCTCGGAGACTCCGCCTAACTGACACCCAAAGTCTCCCTCTTCTCCCTCCCGCAGCCCCAAACTGAAGGCAGCGGAGCCTGGGAGCAGCCTGGGAGCAGCCTGGGAGGCGGTGGCTGCCCCGGCCCCGCCCCCGCCCCGCGCGCCCAGCCCGCGACGCCAGGATCGGCCGAGCCCCGCGCGAGCCCTCGCCCCCTCGCCGCGCCTGCCGCGCCTGCCGCGCCTCTGCCCGCCCGCCCCCGCCGGCCGAGGCTGGGCTGCGGGAAGCGGCCGGGCGGCCCCGAGCCTTGCTAGGGCGACCAAAACAAAGGCAGACAGCATCCGGGGTTGGGTGGATGCAAACAACCATGAAACACTGGGCTCGCTCCTTCCCCTTCCCCGGCTCAGCTGCTGCCGCCGCCACCGCCGCTCCTCCTCCCGCCGCCGCCAGGAGGGCTCCGCTGTGAGGGGAGGCAGGGGCGCAGCCGCTGGGCGTGAATCCGAAAGGGGAGCGCCGGAGAGCCCGAGGAGGGGGCGGGCAGGCCACGAAAATGTCCTCGGCCGTGGGGCCCCGCGGTCCTCGCCCACCCACGGTGCCTCCCCCGATGCAAGAGATGCCCGACCTGAGCCACCTGACCGAGGAGGAGAGGAACATTATCTTGGCAGTGATGGACCGGCAGAAGGAAGAGGAGGAAAAAGAAGAAGCCATGCTCAAGTAAGCCAGCCCCAGCCCAGCCGCGCCATCCGTGTCTCGGTGCTGGATCGGTCCATTCACCACTCACTCACTCACCCAATCCTCTCGGCCGAGTGTGGGGGAGGGGCAGGCCAGGGTACTGGGTGCCGGCTGGCGAAGGCGCCCTTCTAGGGGCGGGGGGGGGGGGCGCTGGGTAAGAGCAGGGGGAGAGTTTAGGGACCAGGAGGAAGAACGGGGTGCCACTGAGCCAGGACAGAGGGTAGGATGACTGGAAACTGGGGTGCAGAAAGATTGGGTGGACAGGGACCACCCTGGGGGTGAGTAGAAACGGAAGCTGAGAAGGGCTGATCTCACCCAAGTGGTTGGATGGACCTTGGACTTGGAGTAGGTTAAGGGGTCTGGGGATGAGTGGAAGAAATGGGAGCTGGGATGTAGAACTGAGAACAGCTTCCCTTCTCTTCTTGGAGTTGTTTGGCAGGTTGGGGTTACCCTAGTGAAGGGTGCCAGTATTTATATAAGAAAAATGCTTATTTTTTCGTGTACATTTTTGGCACTCATTCACTGCATAGATCAAGGTTGGGTCCGTTTTTATTTTTGAGGGGGGTGGTAGTTGCCATCTTCAGTAACCTGCCTCCTCAGTTTCTCTTTAACCTTTTATCCACAATCTTCAACACAGAATACCTGTGTGAATCTTCACATTTTCTTACCCATATGTGATGCCACTGGCAATGCAAAGTTTTGAATAATGGAAGAAGGTGAAGGAGACTCTGGCCAGAATAAAATAGAGGTTTCTCTTTACTGGTTACCAAGACACTTCTGGGGCCTATTCAATTTCTGGTGGAAGCAGCATTATTTGATAGGATATTTGCATACATCTCTCCCTTAAAATCCACCAGCCATATAGGGGATCTCTGTCCAGCACCTCATTTTTCTGGGCCTGGGGAGGAGATGGACTTGCTATTGGTGCAGGCATGTGTGACACTGTCTGTGCTGCTGCTGACACCTTAGTCTCTTGACAAAGCTGCTTACAAAGTACTGGCACCCAGACTGGGTTTTCCTAACTCCTTAGCCTCACACTTAGAGTGGAACTGAAGGGGACTTCAATGCTGCTCCCCTCAGGAGATCCTCCTGTAGTCAAGAAAGTTCTCAACTCCTGGGTGGAGAGGTTAAGAGACCTTGTTTGGGACTAATTCCTCAGTGTCCCTGTTTTAGACCAAAAGGTTTATTTGGGACCAGAGGATTGGCATACAGAAGCAAAGAGAACCTGTTGCTTCTGGAGTTTGTTAATAGCAAAGAATGGTTAGAGGGGAAATAGGGGTGACACCCAGGTACAGAGAACACCCAGAACAGCCTCGTCCCCCACCTCCTAGAATTGCCTCCTGAAGAGAAGATGCTACCTTGGAAGGCTTCTGTTATCTCACAGTGCAGCACAGCTTCACAAGAGAGGAATGGAGGGAGGCTGCATTCACAGACTGGTGGGTTCCTACCAGTGTAAGTGCCACTGAGCTGGAGAAGAGGAATATTGAGGGAGATCTATGGATGCCTGATTAGATCAAGAGAGTAGAAATCCACTCATTCCTGCATTTTAAATGTAGGTTCAGAAAGGGACCATTAACTCAGAAGGCTAGAGCTGGCCTGCTTCTGTAAAGAGCAGCAGGTTTCTGAGTTCCTGTTCCTTCTTATCCAATAAATAAATAAATAAATAAAATAAAATACAAATACTTTAAGCCTGCTGGCTTGAGGGAGGCACAACCTTTCTTAATCTGCTGCCTGTCTCTGGTGGAATAAAGATGCTCCTGGTGCTGCAGGCTTCACCTCTTCTGAGTTTGGAAGTAATGGATGGTGTCTGATGGTGCTGATGTCTGTCTGTCTGGTTGTTTGTCTGTGTTCACTGGTTGCAGCCCCTGCCACCTGTCATGGACACCTATTTGCTGGTCATGTTTTACAGCTTTCCTACTGTTCCTTTTGGTGTTCACCACAGATGGCAGGTGTCTACAGAGTTCCAACAGCCAGTGGAAAACTAGGGCTACTGCTTGCCAGGGTCCTAATGAAGAGAAAGCACAGTGCAAATAGTGGCTATCACACCACTTTATTGGCTGTTTCAGAGGTTGTAGAGAGTGAGGGATTTTGATTGGGAGAGGAATCCCAAACTTGCTAACTGCCTAAGAATAGTAATCATAAGATTGTATGGGCATATATAGACAAGTCAAAATGAAGAGCACTATCCAATTGCTTATGTCTAAAATCATCTTTCTTGCTGTTATTCCTGTGAGTGTTTTCCACTGGCTTGCAAATATTGTTCCTTTATTGCAAGGATTCACAAAATATTGCAGTATGTGATACTGTTATACAACAGTCCTCTATAATCCCAGACCTCTGCATTAACTTTTATCAATCAGCCTCCTCTGCTAATGTCTTGGCCTTTTGTGCAGTAGCAGATGGGTGAGTGCTTTGGAATCCCAGTTTGCTGCCATGTAAGTGTGTCATGCTGTCAGCAATTGGTAGAACACTGTTAGACTTTTTTTTTTCTCAAGACCGTTTTATGTCTTAAAAGCTGGGGATTACAAGAACTCTTTAGATGACCCATATATATGAGAACTTAATCACACTTAGTCTTAAGTGGTGACTTTTTCTAAACTTTGCCATAAGATGCATTGGGAAAAAAAAAAAAAGAATGTTTTTCACAGGGCTTTGA
This sequence comes from Erinaceus europaeus, assembly GCF_950295315.1. Lineage (NCBI taxonomy): Eukaryota > Metazoa > Chordata > Mammalia > Eulipotyphla > Erinaceidae > Erinaceus > Erinaceus europaeus. The sequence goes on along the minus strand of NC_080165.1, from coordinate 73,520,646 downwards.
AATATTCATCAAATCAGAGATAAATTGTAGTGTAAGGTTTGCTCCATCATATCAGATATCTGAGAGTCATCTTTTACTGTAGGCCATACAATGCTAAAGTTCTGATAAGAGAACAAATTAGGTTTAAAATACACTTTTGTTATCACTGCAAAACACTTTTGTTATCACTGTAGTTACTGATTATACATGCTTATCCTATTCACAATGTATATAATATAGGTACTGATGGAGAGAAATAGAAAATTGAAGGAACACTATGCAAAGAAAAATTAAAAATAACAAATAAAATTATTTGTTTAATTTCATTAGACTTGATTGTAAATTGTAAATTACTACTTGAAGTTGGTACTGATAACGCCTCCAAATATACATATATATAGTAAATTACTTTCACCTCAAAAATTTAAAAAGTCCATTAAAAACTATAAGTACTTTATCATAAAATAGCTATTTTGAACACCACTAAAATAGAACTAGAAATCTTTGTTTCCACAAATAAGCTAGAGTGATATATTTAACTATCTGCAAACAAGAGAGTTTTTCTTCATCTTGTTGAATGAACATTGCAGGCTTTTTGTGTTGTATATGTATTTTTTCTAGAGACTTGAAATACACTTTTCTCAGTGAGTATTCCTTCAAGTAATGGTTATCAGAAATCTCAAGCTAAATTAGTACATGGACTGGAAACTTTATTTCTTGATACCTAAATCCCGGATCTCATTAGATTTAACATTTTATTCCTTTTTCATAATAGATGCTTCACAATGAAATGCACTATCAAATGGTAATAAATGTGAGGAATAGAAGTTGAAATTAAAAAGGGGTACTTTGAGGATAGGAATTAGAAACCATATTGGGATATTCAATAAACCCACTAGCATTTATTGAGGATTTTCCTCATTTTGACCAGTATTCTAAATGGTTACTGAATTAAATGTCAGAGAGTGTAATATATGTAACTTTGGATTGTCACAGTAGAGTGTGCTAAAGGTAAATCAGGTCATAATAGTCTCAGATCCTCAGTTTACACAGAAATTATACCAGTATACTAGGCTGATTTATATAACATGACAGTCAGGATTGAAGTCCAGACCTTTTTTATTTTTATTTTCTAAATCCAAACATTGTCCACTCATTTACACAGTTCTTCTACTGAGGAATTGCTATATTTACGTTTTCCTCAAATTAATTTCTACTCTTTCCTTAGTTTCAGAGAAGTAGTTTGGCAGATAGTGAGACTGATTTAGAACATCCGCTGCAGGTTATAGGAAGTTCTGAAACTTCATTGACACTCTTCAGAAGGCTTTCTTGAGGATTTAGGGAAAGGGGATTGTTTGCAGTTTAAAGAGGCTTCATGGTATGGTTGAAACACTGTTAGGTTTGGATCTAGTCATATTTTTGTTTCTAGTTCTAATTCTGTTTCTGTGTAAATGTGGACAAGAAAATTGAATTGTTATTCTGTGTGGTTCTTTTTCTTTATTTTTTTCAAATTATGATGTGAATTATTTAATAAAGAGTATTGACTTTGGGGTTATACCTGTCTTGTAAACATGGAATCTAGCTAGCACTGACTTTTCAGACATTCATAATACATGCTTCTTTCTTGAGAGGAGAAAGAAAGTAGAACTTGTGTGGTCAGCTTTTCTTTCTCCTTTATTTCTCTCCAACCAACTATAACATCGTGATCTAAAGTGTATATATAAGGTTTAATATGAACAACAGGTTAGTGTATCTTGAATTATAAAGTTCATTGCATTGTGTTTCTTCAATCTTTATGAACTATTTCATATTTTTAAACAAATTTTAACAAGTAGAGTAAAAGAACCCAAAACCTATGCATGTTAACTCATAATCTTCAAGGTTCATGTAAGTCTTTTGAAAAAGTGCATCAGACTATAGCGGTAGTTGTTTGTTTTCCTTTTCTGTTAGGGAAGGAGACTGGCATTTGTTGCATTCCTTCTACGTGTCAAATATTTGACTGGATAATTTATTCTGTCCATGCTTTTATCTTTATAAGAAGTTCATTCTATTCAGTGTTTTATTAATTTTCTATTATTATAGGAATTCCCAGAACTATCTGGATACTTTACTTTTGCTGGTATATTGCTTATTGCATTGAACTTGGAGAACAGGGAATAAACCTTATAAGGAATAAAAGAAAAATGTAGCACGCCTCATGGCATTTTCTGCCTTTTTCCCAAGGACCTCTCTACCTTTAGTCTCTAGTTCTGGTCACAGGTTATACTCATTTACCTCATACATGGCTTTTCAGGTATGCTTGGTCTTTTGCTCATAGTATTCTCTAGTACCTTAACACTTTCCCACTATTGTCCTCTACAATGAAGTTATATCATTTCCTTCCTGTTCTGAATTTTCTTTAAAAAGATAAGGTGTTACTTTAAAAAATATATTTTATTGGGAGCCGGGCAGTGGCGCAGCGGGTTAAGCGCACGTTACGCGAAGCAAAAGGACTGCAGTAAGGATCCTGGTTTGAGCCGCCGGCTCCCTACCTGTGTGTGTGTGTGGGGGGGGGGGTCGCTTCACAGCAGTGAAGCAGGTCTGCAGGTGTCTCTCTTTCTCTCCCCCTCTCTGTCTTCACATCCTCTATTTCTCTTTGTCCTGTCCAACAACTATGACAACAATAATAATAACGATGAGCAACAAAATGGGAAAAATATCCTCCAGGAGCAGTGGATTCATAGTGCGGGCACCAAGCCCCAGCAATAACCCTGGAGGCAATATATATATACATATACAATATTTATTTATTTATTTACTGGATAGAGCCTGCCAGAAATTGAGAGGGGGGTAGGGGGCTCAAAAACAGGTCCTTGTGCCCTCAACCAGGTGCACCACTACCCAGCTATTTCTAACGAAGTATCACACAATGGTCAGTTTAATAAAATATGGCTCCAGGTATTAGACTAGGTCAAGCATTGGGCCATTTGGGTAGAACAGAGTCTAGTTTTACAGCCTAATAATTGCTTAGTTCCTACTACTAACTGTGATGATCAGAAAAAGAGAGAAACTCCGGATAGTTAGAGCACTGGTCTATACTTTGGTCTTGACACTGTAACTTTATATACAAATAAATATGAATAAGTCAACTCTACTGAATCTGTTTCTTTTTTTTCTCCTATATTTCTTTTTTTCTTTCTTCCTTTTTTGTTTTAATGTATAAGGTGGAATGTCCTTCTAAATTTGGAGACTTTTACATGCTAGTGGGAGCACCTTTAAACTTCAAGTCATAGAAGAAATAAAAGGTGCCATTATTATCTTTACTCAATAGAACTATAGCAGAATTCAAATATCATTCCCCCCCCCCCATTGCAGCCCATAGAAGTTCCAAGGAGATGAGTTCTTGTAGAAGGACCTATCACATGTTAGCAGTGTAATGAAGCTTACAACTTTCAATGTGAGAATTTGGCAAAGAGGTAAAAGGTAAAATGAATCAAAGCCTTATGAACTCTGCTATGAACTTATATTTTCTTTCATTCTTTCTTTTTTATATTAAAGAGGCCACTAGTACAAAAATCAATGTGGGCTAATGACAAGGTTCACATTGTTTTACTCAGAAAGATGATTTTTTTTTTTTTGTCTGACTGAAATCCTGGAGGTTACTGCATCTGAACACACATCACTATAGAAGCATAGTCCAGCAAAAACTCTCCCTTCAGGTACAGAATCTTTTTATTAACAAGGTTTACAAAATAACCGGGAATTCCACATACAAAGGGATGGGATAGGTTTGGGTAGGAAATTGAACAAACAGTGGGGAAATGATTAAAAAGCTTAAAATCTAGGGTGTAGTAACTGAGTCAAAAGATAGTAGATTTAAACAGCATATGAATGACTGCTGTTTATAGGTAGATTATTGATATTCTTCTTCCATATGCAAGATTAAGATTTTGGTGTCTGGGAACTGTTGCTGCCCTTGGGCTGTGTTTGAGGAATATGCAGATAGTTTACTGGAAAGAGAGTATTTTAAATATTGAGTAAGCCTGAAGTTATGTGCATCTAACACGTAGTTGAACCACAATGAACCAAACAGATCTTTTATGTAATATATAAGGTAGTACCTTATTAAGGATCTATCTGGTGTTTAGTATATTTTTATATTTCCAGTCATTATATCAGGCAGTTTTAGATGTTATTATAGTTTTAAAGAGGAAGTATGTGAATTGAAAACCAATTAGAGAATCTACCTGCAATGTCATTTAAATATTTTATACAGATCAGCTTCTTTTAGTGGTCTAATTTATAATATGCATACTCAGAAGTAGAAAGGAGTATAGTAGTTGTTGATGGAGTTCTCAGTGTATTTGCTGATATGTTAATATGTATTTGATTAGCTTCTAGCTCACGTTTCTGTTATCAAAGCATTCTTGATCAATATTTGTTCAGCATTCTTAATCTCAAATATATTAAGTTATTTTAAAGTTTCAGGTAATCAGTGTGCATACATACAACCACATAATTGTTCTTTGTGTGTTTAGATGTAATTCTTAACAAGTGCAATAGGAATTCTTCATTTGGATAATTAGCTGTTTTGTTTTCAATTTAATGGGATTTGTAGTTTGGAAAAATTAGGTACATATTGCATAAAGCCTCTAAGTAATATATAAATCAATTTATACAAATTATTGAGATCTAGAATAGCTTATATGTACACTTATAAATTTTATTCAGATCACAAAGATTACTTAGTGTATTAGTGGAAAGAGATAAAAACAAAAATAAAGTAACCAAATGGCATTTCCTTCGATATTTAACACAACTAAGCAGATTAATCTTCCTTAGTTATTTCTGTCTTATAATATATTGGAAATTAAGCTTTCTTTCTCAACTTTTTTCTCTCCCTGGGAGAAAAATGGATATGTTGTACATCCTGATGTTTGAATTAAAGGAATTTTATTTTACATTTTTCTTTTAATTTTATTGGTGACTTAACATTGATTTACAAAGTCATAAGATAACGGGTATAATTTAGCACCATTTCCACCATCAGAGTTCTGTATCTTCATCCCTTCCATTGGAAGCTACAGTAGTTATAGGGTTACAGATATGGGTTGACTATTATTTCTCTGTCTATATTTATATATATTTGCCCCCCCCCCATAATCCTGCTTTCTCTTACTTTCTGTGTAACACCTACACTAATACTACTTCTGAGTGTCCTTTCTTTTTTCTTCTTCTCTCTCTGGGTCCCCATGGAGTTCTAGTTCAAAGCCCACTGGTTATCTTCCTCTATCATTTCTTTCCCTCTGGGAATATGGACCAGAATTCTTTTTGGGGTGCAAAAGGTGGGAGTTCTAGCTTCTGCAATTGCTTCTCCGATGGACATGGGCATTGGCAGGCCGATCCATACCCCCAACCTATGAAATAAAGGAATTTTAAAATGAACTGGCTCATTTACTTTTTGTGTTAGATTTTTTAGTAAGAGTAAGAATTATAAAGTGATTCTACTTTGACACTCCTCATGACATTTTTCATAAAAGATAATTTGAAAAAAGGAAATAGATAAATTCTTTCTATAGTCAAGCTGAGTATATTAATTTATAGATGCTTTTGTAACATAGGTCAGATAGAGCCACATAGTATATAGCAATCTAGTGTAAAAATGTGATGCTAGTCTGAAAAAGATATAATTGAGTATTATTATAAACACAAGTATTAGAATTTGATTGCATGGTACATGGAGTTCCAAAGCCCCATAGTCTCTATTGATATTATTACTATTGATAATTGGTCAAGGGGATATCTATATTTAGCAGCATAGCTAAAGATTCTTGGAAGCACATGAGCACGAACATGGTCCCTGGATATATAAAGCAGATACTTTGGCCAGGTAGTGAAAGATAATGTAGTTTAGCTGTGGGGTGTGTGTGTGTGTGTGTGTGTGTGTGTGTGTGTACACAAATTGTTCTTTGGAAAAGGACTAAGTAGCAGCACAAAATACTTCAATATAAATCAAGTAGAGTTCTAGGATTGTGAGACTTTGATGCTCTCACCCTTTCCTTCTAATTTCGTATCTTCCTCGCTTACTCTTCTTTCTTATCTTTTTTTTATTTTTCAATGTTAGCCTTCTCATGTATCCTACTGTCTTCTTCTTTCTTACAGGTAGTCTCTGGTTAGTTTTAAACAGTTATAGTGAGTTTGTGGCTACCCAAATCTGTATTGTATTATACCTTTCCCTCAAATTCTACATTTATGTACCTACTTCAAATTCTACATTTATGTACCTAATCACTGCTAAATGTTTTTTTATTTTGTTACTGGGATTCACAGCTCTGAGGTGGCTTTTCAGATAGAAAAAGAGGCATAGAGAGAGAGACAGACAGACATCATATTATCTAATTAAACTTCATCCAGTAAAATGGGAATGGGCTTGAATCATGGCCATAAGCATGACAATGTATGTGAGCTACCATTTCAGCCCTAAATATCTTTATCAGAATCTCCAGTGTATGTATCAAACTGATTGTGACCTAAACTACATATCTTGACTTTCTGCCTAAACTTGATGCTTTTCTGTATTCCCCTTCATTCTGGGTAGCATCAACACTTTTACTCTTTACACAGCCCATTGTCAAACACTTCAGAACCAATCATCTAAGAGTCATTTGAATTTCTCCTTTATTTTATAATTCTGTTGCTGTTATCTGAATGTTGATACTCAGCACTACCTATCTGAATGCCTGCAAGAATGTTCTAATTCATTTGTCTCCCATTATACAGACCTCTTCCTATCTGATCTTCATACTACTGTCAAAGGGATCTTTCTAAAATATATCTGAAATTGTCTCTTCAGTAAACTCCCTTTGCTTTAGGGTAAAGCTTTGACTTCATAATCTTTACCTATATACTGTTTACTTTGAATGGTCCATACACATCTCCCTCTGATAGACATTCTGAACTAAATCTTAAAGATTCATCTTTAAGATTCTTATTCTTCTCTCTCTCTCTGGAATTTCTTTCTTTATCTATTTTCTTAAATTATTTGATTTTATTTCGGATAGAGATGGAGCGAAATAGAGAGGAATGGAGACTATAGAGAGGGAGAGAGAGAGAAACAACTGTAACACTTCTTCACCACTTGAGAAGCTTCCCCCACCTGCAGCTGGGGACCAGTGGCTTGAATTATGTGTGCACTCATCCAGGTGCACCGCCAGTGACCCCCTATATATTTTTATGTAACATTCAAATTAGATAATTAGATCAAGTCATACCTCATCTGGCATACATCCCAGATTCCTTTTGATATTTTTCCTCTATGTACATCTTTTCCATAACCCTGTTCCTAAGATCAGGATTGTTCTTGCACTCTAATAAGAACAGTACCTGGCATATAATATGTGCCTGCATTTTTTTTTTAAAGTATGTATGAGTGAATGGATTCAGAGGATGTGGAGTGGAGGAGTCACCTGAGGCTGCTGGGTGGATGAGAAGGGTTTGAGTAGGTGGATGGAGTGGGAAGGTTATCGAACCATGGGAATTCTGTCAGCAAATTTTCAAAGCAGGAATGAGCTGAGTGGTTTTAACTATGGAAAGAATTGGGTTGGCCCAAAGTTATGAGGAGAATATACTGGATATTGAAAATTATAAGGTGAAATTAAAGTGTAATTTTTCAATGATTTGTTGTACTCTTGAGTTATCATTCATGGATTTTTGAGGGACAGCATTCTTAAAGTATTTAAATGTCTGTGTGGGAAGATGTAAATAATTCATATTTAAAAAGTAATTTGCTAGACAGACATGCTTGATGGAAACATTTTCTTTGAATTAAAATATCCCTAACCAGTAGCAATTTGAAGCACAGTGTGCTTTTTTTTTTTTTTTTCTAATTTGATACTTAGAATTAGATCACATGTATATGACTACAGACTACTGTGGTGATTATATGTTTAAACAAATATGAGCTTCAGCTAAATCATTTTCTAGACTTGAACTCCTTCATGTCAGGTATCTTCTTTGAATTATATTTATATATCCATTATCAGATGCCTCAAAGAATTTTATTGAAGGAATTACTCCAGACCATCAACTGGAGAATTGGCAATCAAGAGGAAGCATTTTAGCCCATGAAAATTTAGTCTAACTACATTTTTTTTTTGCTTTTGCAGAGCTGAGGCTTCATGCATGCACAGTTTTCACTGCTCTATCCCACTTTTTCATTCAGATGGGAAGACAGAGAAAGAAGACATAGCAACAGAACTTTCTTCAATTGCTGTAGCATCTTCCATGTGGTTCCAGGGCAAGAATTTGGTTTGTGTGCATGGTAAAGTCTATGTGCCTTCCCAGTGTGCTATCTGTCTGACCTCCAGCTACACTTTTAGGAAGAAAAAAACTTGAGGCCCAGATTTTCATTATTAATTAATAATAAAGCTAGCTACTAGACTTCAGATCTCATACCCCCTGATTTTGTAATTTTTCCCACTTTTATATTCTCTCCAGATGATTTCATTGTAACTGCTATCAAACTTAAACACGCAATTTTTAAAGTTTTTATTTGTTTACTCTATAAGATTACAGCCTGTATGGAACATGCTAACAGGACCTCTAATTACTTTTGGTTACATTGTGTATTCTTTAAAATAAGTGGATCACTAATTGAAACTAAGATATTTTTAATGATTTCTTTTATAGCTATAATTGATTGCAGTTATAGGTATACTGTGTAATTATTTCTTAACTGTGGTAATTTTCTTAAATTTAAACATAGTAGTTTATAGTGATTTCTGAATTTAAATCACTTCCTACTATGCTTTTTAAATCACTTCCTACTATGCTTTTGACTTACTTATTTTTACTTCCTAATTTAGAGAAACTGGTTGATGTTTTGTTCACTTGAGGAAGAGTTTCCTTGTTTTCCCCTGATCTGCTGGTTTGCCTTCAACTAGGCTGTTGATCAGTGAGTAAAAGAAAGAATTTTGGAATTGGACATGCAATGACATGTACAACCACAAGAGTAAATACTTTCATCTTCACCCATGTACCTGTACACATATCTGAAAACTTAAAATAGTTTCCTTATGAAATATTTTTGAGGAGGTTACTTTTCTTATTTATAGAACTTTCATGATCTAAATATGTCTCACATTGCTTTTTTTTCTAACCACCACAGAGCTGTCTTTGAAAACTCTAGTGACTATTATGTAAAATATAGTCCTAATATCCTTATGACACCTTCCTCCCCCAAACACACACACTTGCTATAAATGATTGGGTCAAAATGGATACTTGAAGGGTTGGGCAGTAGTGCAGCGGGTTAAGCGCATATGGCGCAAAGCACAAGGGCCCCTGTAAGGATCCTGGCTTGAGCCCCCAGCTCCCCACCTGCAGGGAGTCACTTTGCAAACCTTGAAGCAGGTCTGCAGGTGTCTGTCTTTCTCTCCTCCTCTCTGTCCTCCCCATCTCTCTCGATTTCTCTCTGTCCTATCCAACAACAACAGCTATGACAACAATAACAATAACAGCTACAACAAGCACAACAAGGGCAACAAAATGGGAAAAATAGCCTCTAGGAGCAGTGGATTAAAGTTCAGGCTCCAAGCTCCAGTGATAATCCTGGAAGAAAAAAAAGAAAAAAAGAATCAGGGCAAAATGGACACTTGATTCACTGAACTCATGAGATTATTGTTCACAATGAAAGTAGACAGTCAGAAAGTTAAGAAAGTGGATGATACCTATTTTTCTATTTCTTTTTTTTGTTTTTTGAACAAAAATTACTTGAGAATTTGTTATACTTAGCATTGTGCTAGCAGTAATAAAACTATTTGGCCCTTTTACATTGTAAAAGAGGGTGCTTTTTATTTAGTAAAGTTAAATGTAAAAACACATGATAAATTCATCACAAGACAGTATACAGATTTTTTGTTAACATTTTTATTAATGGTTTAATAATGATGTGCAAGATTCTAAGATGAAAAGGATATAATTGTAGTATATGATATTTTAATGAAGTGGAATAGACCAGGAACTTTTATTGATGCTGGTTAGGGATGATTCTTCATGGAAATGAGAATGATAACTGAGCCAAGTTCTAAGGATGAATAAAAGTTCATTAGATCATGGGTGAAGTACCTGATACATAGGAAGAACAGAGTACCTCTGGTGAAAGGGTGAATAGTGAGCCTGTAGACAGAAGAAAGCCAATATTGTAGTGCTTTAGAAGGTCAAGGAGGGATATGATTTGAGAGAAATTTGAAGTGGTTTCCAGATCCTGACAAGACAGGGTCTTCTAAATGATGTTACTAAATTTTATCTGTATCTTAAGAGCCAATGGATTTTGAATAGAGCTATAAGATAATCCTATTAGTGTTTTAAAATATCATTCTGGCTACAGCTTCGTGAAATCATTGGAATAAGCACCAAGACATTCATACATATTTAGTCTAGTATTGTAGGAGATCTGGAAAGCGTTGCGAACAACAAAGACTGATGATAATGGCAGATTGTTAAGGTTTGAGAAACAACACACTTTTAAAATGAACTAAATATGAGTTTAGATCTGATATATACCATCAGGTTAGGGACTTATAGGAATGACTGCCTTGATCATTTGCCTTTTATAGGCAATAGGTAAGGATCTCAGAAGAAAGGAATGGCTTGAAATGTATAAGTCATATCTCAGAAGAAAGGAATGGCTTGAAATGTATAAGTCATATATGTACCGTTGACAATAAAGCTACAGGTAAGAATGAATAACTAGATTCAGAGAAGAAAATCAAGGAAATAAACCTTAAGAAAACGTATATCTTTCTCTCCCCCTCTCTGTCTTCCCCTCCTCCCTCTATTTCTCTCTGTCCTATTCAACAACAACAGCAATGGCAACAATAATAACAACAACAAGGGCAACAAAATGGGAAAAATAGCCTCCAGGAGCAGTGGATTTGTAGTGTAGCCACTGAGCCCCAGCAGTAACCCTGGAGGCAGAGAGAAAGAGAGAGAGAGAGAGATGGCATGCCTGACCCCCCCCAAACCCCCCTTGCCAGCCATCCCAAACTGCTGTTTTTGTGCTGATGTGACTCTACTATTCTTGAAGGATTCCCCCCTCCCCCTTTCTATTGCTTTTAATATGAAAGAGAAGGGGAAAAGAGAAGAAGAAACACCACAGAGCTACTCTAACACTCCTGAGACTGTGTGTGATGTTCCATGTGATATCAGTGGCTCAGACTGGATCCTGATGTGAGCTTTGCTATGTGAGTCATCTCCTTACCCTACAGAGATTTCATCATTAAAAGTTCAAGGATGATAATAACCTTGAAAAATATTATATAGGGATAATAGGAAGAGGTATTCAGTACATCAAATCAAAGAAAAAAATCGTATGTCAAGGAAGCTAGGACACTCTCAATAAGATGATTAAAACAAGACTGACAACGTTGAATGTGGTGAAGATAGCTATTTTTTAGTATTTAATGAAGGAGAAGGGAACACTGCTCTTCATCTTTCTGGAATATATATGAGCTTAATGTTTGTAAGTCCAGCATTCTAGCACTGCACAACTTCCCCAACTGCACAATTTTTGTTCATGTTTTTGTGGGAGTGTAGAACACTTTAGAAATTCTGGTCAGTTTTAAAAATAAACAATTTTCACTATGATCTAGCAATTCTATTCATAAGTTTTATGGAAGAAAAATGAAAACATGTATCCACAAAAACTTGTATAAGAATGTTTATAGTGGGAGTCGGGCTGTAGCGTAGCGGGTTAAGCGCAGGTGGCGCAAAGCACAAGGACTGGCATAAGGATCCCGGTTCGAACCCCGGCTCCTCACCTGCAGGGGAGTCGCTTCACAGGCGGTGAAGCAGGTCTGCAGGTGCCTATCTTTCTCTCCTCCTCTCTGTCTTCCCCTCCTCTCTCCATTTCTCTCTGTCCTATCCACCAACGACAACAACAATAATAACTACAACAATAAAACAACAAGGGCAACAAAAGGGAATAAATAAATAAAATTAAAAAAAAGAATGTTTATAGTGTGTAGTATATAGCCTTCTTAAAGTTAATGGGACTGACTAAAGAAATAGCATAATAGCCATGCAAACAGACATTCATACCTGAGACACTAAAGGTCCCAGGTTCAATTCCCTTTACCACCATAAGCCAGAGCTGAACAGTGCTCTGGTAAAATACAAATGAATGATTGAATAAATAAAATAAATGGAGGAAAATAGAAAGGATAGAGTGAGAAAGAAGGTTTGAATTAAAGAGAAAGATACATATTTATGACTGGAAAGATGAGGAAGCTTCCATGGTTGTGTGTGAGTAGTAGCAGCAGCAGTAATAGAAGAGTTGAGTCATTTTCTGAGAGTAAGTAGGAGGTTAGAGATTTGATGACTAGGGAGAAAGTTGAAATAGTTCAGATGGAAACTAGAAATGTATGTCTATCAGAAAAAGATACTAACCTACAAATTAAGTCATGTGCCACGTGCAAGATGAGCCAACAGAAAGGAGAGGCTGGCAAAAAGACACAGTAAGAGAGACCTTTTGACTCATAAGATATCAAGAGAAGAGAGCTTGATTTTTTTTTTTTTTTTTTTGTAAACCAGAGCACTGCTCAGCTTTGGCTTATGGTGGTAAAGGGCATTGAACCTGGGACTTTGAAGCCTCAGGCATGAGAGTCTCTTTGCATAACCACTATGCTGTCTACCCTCTGCCCAAGTACTTGATCTTGATCTTCTAGATTAAGTCACTGTATGACCTAACAGTATAACTGTATGACATAACAGTACTATGTAATGTTGATCTGATCGAAATAGTTTGGGAGATTTCTATTTCTTTTAACCTAAAGAAAGAGAATCTTGAGGTCTTGATGCATGGTCATGTAAAAGGACCTGAGTTGGGGGTATGAATGTTTTGTGGACACCTATCACAAAGTGATGAGAAATTGTACCCATGTATTAACCACCATACTATAAAGTATTAATGCCTCAATAAAGTGATAAAAAAAGAAAAAAAGCATTCATTCATACTAACTATGTAATTGTCCCCCCTTACATATTACAGAGACATTCTCAATGATGGATTTTGAATTTTCATGTGCAGAGAGGATATTTTCAACTTAATGACATACATATACATATACATATACATATACATATACATATACATATACATATACATATACATATACATATACATACATACTCATGCATTTGTAAACACTCCTTTGGTGCATGCACAAATACAAATGAAATATTCATAATTAGCAGTCTATCATCATAGTAAATTGTTTTTATTTTTTTCACTTCTCTCAGTTTATGTTTCTGTCCTCTCTCCCAGGATGCCCCTATTTATTTTAACTTGAAAGCATCTAGGGATACAGAATAGTGACATGACTTGCTTCAGGTCCTTTACCATGAGGGACAGATTAGGACATACATTGTGATAGGAAAGTATCTGACTACTATAGTTTGACTTCTTTCTCATCCTCATGGCTGAGCTGTAATTTAGATTTGTTGTGAAGCAGGTTCCCAAGAAATAGACAGTACAAAAGAGAGTGGGCAAGGAGTTATTAGGAAGTGCTTTTAGAGTCGACGTCTTTAAGGGAATGGAAGTGGACAGTTTGAGAAATAGGGGGAATTGGACTGTAATGCAGGTATAACAAAGTCTCATTCAACGCTTTTGAGCTGTGAAATCATTATTCTTGTATTGACCAATCACTAGATTCATGTCACCTAGGGAATAGGACCTATTCTTAATGAACAAAAATTAAATATATAAACCAGTTGCTTAAAATGTCCTGATTTTAGACTTTTCTTTGGGAGAGGGAAGCTGACAATACCACTCAAACATATCTACCTATGAGGTATGAATACCTATAAGGCAATGATTTGTGGAGTCGTGGAGGGCAGTATCTACTGGGGAACTGATTTAGCTTTTTTTTTTTCTTTTTCTTCTTTTTTTTTTTTGTAGTGTGATGATCTTCCACATGTGTAGTATCACTACTCTGAGCCATTTTTTTTTTATTCAGATAAAGTGAGAACAAGAAGTAGAGGTGACATAGAACTTCACATTTGCTACTAGACTTTGAACCTGAGTTACATACATGGCAATGTAGATGCCATACCTGGTGTACTGTTTCTCCAACTAGACTTTTTTTCCCCATTAAACTGGAATGAAAATATTCAATTCATGATCTCCTAAAGCAAACACTGTGTAAGAATTCTTCCCACCAACCTTTCTGTGAAGAAGACAGTTTATCTGTAATTTCAAACAGTTTGAAAGATATGCCAGTAATAGGATTTCAATTCAGTGATACAAGTTTCAGGGCAAACTATAGAAAATTATTGTCATTAGAAGATGGTAGGCATTTATACCCCAAATAGACTGTAGCTCTCTTATTGGGGTCTGTGTCTTCCTAAAGAACTAAATTCTGAATACTTCTTGTTACATAGGAAAATTGAGTAGTACATTTTTGACTTAGTGTCAAGTCTGTCTACTCAAAATACAACTTTGTTAGAAGAATTTTTTTTATTTTTTCATTTTTTATTTAAGAAAGGATTTTAAGAAGATCTTTCTTTTTATTCTTTTGCTTTTGTAGAGACAGAGATTGAGAATAAAAAAATGGGGCTAGAGATGGACAGAGAAAGAAAGACATCTGTAACACTGCTTCACTGATCATGAATTTACCCTAGCAGGTGGGAACCAGGTGCTTGAACCTAGGTCCTTGTGAATGGTAATGTGTCCTGCATTGGGTATACTATTGTCTGACGTCAGCTTTCAGATCTTCATAGTTTAAAATAATAAAACTTTATTATTTTCATATTTCCATTTTGGGTATATGGTCCTATTCCATTTGCATAGGAAGCCTTTAGGAAGAGAGGATTGAGGGAGGTAGAGTTAACATCCCTCACTATTACTCAGGACCATTGACTAAAACAAGACAGCCACAGAAGAGGACTTTTAATACTTTGCAAACAATTTATAAAAATAAATGTAAATTAAAGTAATTGAAAATAATTTAGAAGGAGAGGGCAGGGGGTGGCACACATGATTTTAAGCACACACATTTACAGTGTTCAAGGACTCAGGTCCACGCTTCTGGTCCCCACCTTCAGGGGGAAAGCTTTATGAGTTGTGAAACAGGGCTTCAGGTGTCTCCCTGTATTTTTCCTTATCTCTCTTTCTCTCTCTCTTTTAATTGCCACCAGGGTTATCACTGGAGCTCAATGCCAACACTACAAACCTACTGCACCCGACAAACATTTTTTTCTTTTTAATTTTTTAAATTTATTTAAAAAAGGAGACATTAACAAAACCATAGGATAAGAGGGGTTCAACTCCACACAATTCCTACCACCAGAACTCTGTATCCCATCTTCTCCCCTGATAGCTTTCCTATTCTGTATCCCTCTGGGGGGTATGGACCCAGTGTCACTGTGGGATGCAAAGGTGGAAGGTCTGGCTTCTGTAATTGCTTCCCTGCTGAACATGGGCGTTGACTGGTTGATCCATACTTCCAACCTGCCTCTCTGTTTCCCTAATAGGGTGGGTCTCTGGGGAAGTGGAGCTCCAGGACACATTAGTGGGCTCATCTGTCCAGGGAAGTCTGGTCGGCATCCTGCTAGCATCTGGAACCTGGTTGTTGGAAAGTGAGTTAACGTACAAAGCCAAACAAATTGTTGACCAAACATGGACCTAAAGGCTGGAATAGTGCAGATGAAGTATTGGGGAGTTCTCCATTTTGTAGATAGCTAGTAGGTATATTTTAGTTATATAGGAGAGAAGGTTAACACTCCCCTTGACAAGGATGGAAGAGTCTTCGGCCTGCAATACACATACAGTTAAGGCATTGCCACCTGCTTCTTTTTAATTTTTATTAGGTAGGGCAGAAAAATTGAGAGAAGACAGGGAGATAGAGATGGAGAGAAAGAGATGGTTGGGTGGTAGCACACCTGGTTAAGCACACATAGTACTAAGCTCAAGGATTGGGGTTCGAGCCCCCGGGTCCCCACCTGCAGGGGGGACACTTTACAGTGACGAAGCAAGTCTGCATGTGTCTGTCTTTCTTTCTCTATATCTCCCCTCCTCTCTCAAGTTCTCTCTATCCTATCCAATAAAAAAAATGGAAAAAATGGCCCCAAGCCCCAGAAATAACCCAGGAGGTTAAAAAAAAGGGGGGAGGCACTTGCAGACCTGTTTGGTAAAGCTGACCCTATGCAGGTGGGAGTGGGGCCTCAAACCTAAGTCTTTGAGCTTGGTAATCTGTGTGCTAATCAGGTGTAGCACCACCTGGTTCCCTCTCTTTCCTACTCTATCTCCCTCTCTCTTCTCAATTTCTCTCTGTCTCTATTCAATAATAAATAAAATTATTTTAAAAATAAGAGTTATTATTACTTTGCTTACTATGTGTAAGGGGAGAGTTAGGGCAATGCTATATATGCTTGAGTTCTAAATATTCATGTAACTAAGAATCAAACTAAAATACTATCACAATCAGGTACTAAACTGCAGGCAATCATAAAGGGTATCATTAATGTATATTTTTTTACCACAAGTGATAGTAATAATTATTATGAGATTCAGGGAAGAACCTGCTGGAGTATGTAGATTTTAGAATCAAAGAGGCCTAGGTTTGAATCTACAGTTCAATCACTTACTGTATAATCTTGAATAAGTGTGTAAAATAGGATGAGTGGGAAGAGTAAATGAGATAGTAATGGTTATCCAATGTAGTTAGTATAACTGTTAATACCTGGGAAGCATTGACATCGTTTGGGTATAGTAACTGTTATTTTCTAACAGTATGAATTTCAGCAGTACCATACACCCAGTATTCCCAGTCTCTTTGAGAATAAAGACAGGCGCATCTTTCTGTGTGAACACTGTTCCAGCTAAAAAGTACAGCAATTGCTGTGTTGATACTATATAAAGGAACTTTGAATCACAATTGGAGCTTTAGTTCTGACATTGTGCTTAAGCCAGAATAGTCCTATTCATTGTAGTGACTTTAGTACAATGCAGTTACCTGAGCTTTAGGAACAAAGATGTCGGGTGTGTTTTTTTCTTTAAAACTAGGGTAATATCCCTTATTTGAGCAACACTTTAAAATAGATTTACCCTGCATTATGCATACAGATATAATTCTTTACATGTGTTGTTTTAATAAAGAAATAGTTTTGACTCTACTCTTTATAATTTCAAATGGGTGTATAAGTTTTTAAATATTAACTCATGATCTCCTCAATGGAAAGGAATTTCTTAACTTAAAATTTATAGAGTGAAAGAGTATCTCCATCTAGAAATATTCTCTTTACTTTGGAAACCATATTAAAAACAAAATATTTACAAATTGTCTCAATGGAATTATTGAGTAAATATAAAAATGCTGAATAAGATATTTTAAATTATCTTTAAAATATTTAAATATAAGGCTAAAGTAAATAGTGATGAGCAGTTGATATGATGCTAATATTTTCATACAAAATTAGAGGTGATGATGACTTTCTAATAATCAAAAGTAATATATGTTATAGATTTGCACCTTGGTTGATATTAAAGGTATAATGACAATTTTAATAAATAAAGGTTTACTATAAGCATTTAACCCTCACTACCAAGGATTACCTCACAGTGTATACACCCATAACACTGTATTTTTATATACATTTTAGCTTTATACTTGATAAGTCAGGTGTCCTTAATAAAGACCTATGCTTCGTTGTAAAATTCTCACAACTTACATGCATTTTCCATATGTTTTAATGCAAATTTTCTGAAAGCTAAAAATCTCTTCTAGAATTTTCTTTCTTTTTAGGCTTCCCATGAACTTACAAGTACCACTGTAATTCTGAGAATTAGTTTTTTTTTCCTTTAACTTTGAAATTAAGAAGTCTTTATCATAACACAAATTACTGAATCTGTTTAATACATGTAAAGGATTTGGTGATATGAATGGTGGGTGATTATGTTTGCATTTGCCTTTTTTCGACTCTCTATTAAATGGGACCATAATTTCTCTCCTGTCTTACTATCTCCCTTTGTTTTTAAAAACATTTGTGTGTGTGTGTGTGTGTGTGTGTGTGTGTGTGTGTGTGTCTTATTTTATGAGAGAGGTCTATTCTTAGCATGTACAGTGCCCAGAATTGAACCCAGGACTCATGCATTTATTAAACTCTACCTGCTGAACCATCCAATTTCCATCTACTATGTTTAATTTCTTTTAAAAAGAAATAATAAGTAGTAGTTTTGGCAGAAATTTAGGCACTTTATCTTCTTCTCTTTTTTTGCTTTACTCCTCTATTATAGGAAACAGTGATATGAGCACCTCAATGGGGAGTTTTCCGAGGAGAGATAGATGGAACATTTATTCTTCTTTTTTTTTTTTTAATTTTTTTAATATTTTTATTTTATTTATTTATTCCCTTTTGTTGCCCTTGTTGTTTTATTGTTGTAGTTATTATTGTTGTTGTCGTCGTTGTTGGATAGGACAGAGAGAAATGGAGAGAGGAGGGGAAGACAGAGAGGAGGAGAGAAAGATAGACACCTGCAGACCTGCTTCACCGCCTGTGAAGCGACTCCCCTGCAGGTGGGGAGCCGGGGTTCGAACCGGGATCCTTATGCCGGTCCTTGTGCTTTGCGCCACCTGCGCTTAACCCGCTGCGCTACAGTCCGACTTCCCCATTTATTCTTCTATAAATGCCAGTCATTTCCTATTTCCAGAGAGAGTGTTTCTTTCTTGTTTGGCCCTTGAGCTACTCCCTGCTGGGTAAATCCAACTCTGTGCCATCTTCCTTAGGACTGCTGGAAGGGAGAACTTCCGGAAGTGGAGGCTGGGCACTTAGGAGAGAGGCAATGCTTCTAAAGAGAGTGTCTTCTCTTTGACCTTTCTTTCTAGGACGGTCCCTCAGAGGGTAAAGGCAGCATCTCTCCCTAATGGGGTGGCTGCATATATGGTACTTAATTTACTTGTAGGCTCTCAAGCATTACAGACAAAACAAACTGGATGAAGCAGAACAGCGCCTTCAGAAAGGAAGAGGATGCTGTGTTGGCTGCATAGTCATTGGTAAAGTTTGAGCACCCCCTATTATTTTCCTTTCAGCATGATGTTACAATATGTTTTGTTCAAGCCTAAATGAACCTTTTCATCTAGTAATTAACATTTTACAGTGTTTCTCCTACCACCATATATTTTTGTTTAGAAAATTAAGACCCAGAGCCTAAGTCAGTGAGTAAAATGTTTGTTTTTCAAAGCGTATATATTTAAACTTTTAAGAGATGATTACAGGGTAAAATGAGAAAGTTAAGAATCATTTAATCTCAGCTTCCTTGATTTCTCTATAAATTAATATTTTGATCCTACTGTGTTTACACTTTATTTTCGTAACTTTTATTCTCTGAAAATGTTCCTGAAATTGTCTTTTACTAATATAGTAGTGAAGATAGCCAGCCATAGAGTAATTTTAGTGGTTTAACTTTCATGACATGCATTTTGATGTGTATAAAGTATATATTTGATGTATATAAAGTATATATTTCTGAGCTTTTGAAAGCCTTGGTACAAACTGACAGATCACTCATGAATTACTGAAGTCTAGTTTTTAGACTATATTCACTCATCTAACCTTCTAGAGTCTCTCAGTCTGTAAGAATGCTTCATTCACCTTAATTAATTAATTGCTTATTAAATAATTTTTGACTCTTACTTGCATCTGAAAATACAGAGGTACTGAAACTAACAACAGTTATGTGATCCTGTAAGTTATTGCCGAGATTATTAAACTTTGAGGAAACTCTATTTTTTATTTACATGTCAGAGCTTGTTTTTAGTTTATAATATAAAGTGGTTTATAATTGTCAATGTTGACAATAAAATTTATGTGTATGTATCAGAAGAAATTAGTATAGACTGGGCCTTTTATTCAAGGCACTTTGGGCTCTAAAATGTTCTTTTGCCTATATTGTAGATATTGTACTTTCTACCCTCCTCATAGAACATAAAAGCAGCCAAGTTAAGGTGTCAGCCCATTTCTTTAAAAACACTGATTATTTGCTGTACACTGCATGGTCAGAGAATTTCAGCATTACTGCCTAGATCAGTTCACAGATTAATTTATTTGTTTATAAATAAATAAATTAATTATAGATTAATTAATTTGCATGTGGAAAATAACATTTTAGTAAAATGAAAGATAGTAGAAATCGAGAAACACACACACACACACACACACACACACACACATATACTTTCCCCACAATTAGAAATGAGAAGTATCTTCATTTGATAGAATGTCAGGTAAACTAATAGTTCAAGGCTTAAGAGGAAATGCAAATGTTCTATATTTTTAAGACATAATTTTAGAAAGGAGAACTAAGTAAAAACAAAGATTTTAGTGTAGATGCCTGATGCTAAAATCTGTAGGACAGGGTGAGGTATCGTGCATTTGCATCTGGACATATTTTAGTCAGTATGTGTCAGGCTGTGAGGTCCCAAGCTTGACAACAGGGTCTGGCACAGTCACTGGTGGCCAGTTAGTGCACAGTCTCCACTTCATGAATACACACTGGGTCACATTATGTTTACCAAATTCTTGGAATAGTATACATTTTCAGTATGGAATATGAAATATTATTTATATTTTATATTGATGATTTGTAGTTGTCCATGCTATTATGTTCATATATATTTTGGATTAACAAAACATTTTTAAGATTGTGAAGTTAAAGACTTGTGTTTATTAGGATCATGTTAGCAAAACTCAGCTAAATGCTTACTATTGCCAGTCTGAATTATTGCCTACATTTTATAACTTGAACATATTCTTTCCTAATCATTTTCTTGTCATAATATATCAATTCACTCTGTTATGTATATTTTATAAGTCAGAATATCCTGTAAAGATGTTTCATATGCCTTTTATAGTTTCTGCTAACACATATATAAGTTTGGAGTACCTATACATATGTACTCTGTGTCTCAAGTAGAGTGCAGGTCCAGGCAACAAAAAGATTAAGTTGGGATTATTTCTAAATTTGGAAATTTTATGGAAAATATGTGAAGAAAGATGCCATCTGATACCTTGAATGTTTACCCTTAGGCCAATGCATAAATGTTTTCTACTTGTTTTTGTTCTTGCGAATAGCACAAAAGAGCTTGGAGTCCAACTAGTAGCCCCAAAAGGCAAGATGAGTCTGTCAATCTGGCTCTAGGAACCAGATAAGAGTGATCTGACCAGACCTTTCTACTAAAGCGCTGCTAAGGTGAAAATCATCATAGGACCACTTTAAACTTGTGATTTAGTTTCTAAAGACAGTACAATACATTATATGAGGTGGGATTTGAGTATTGCTGAAATTACACTTTAAAACTCCATCAAAAGGAACCACTTCGAAAGCAAGTATCACCTATGTTATATCCCACACTGTTGTTTATCCTCTGTCTGGTATTAGACCAGGCAACTCTGATGAGTTCTAGATTGTATAGTGGGTTTGAATTGAAGGTCAGAGAGAGAGAGAGAGAGAGAGAGAGAGAGAGAGAGAGAGAGAGAGAAAGAAAAAGAAGAAGGAGGAGGAGGAGAGGGGGAAGGGGAAAGGAGGGGAGGGGAGAAGAAGGGGGAGAGAGAGAGAGAGAATTCATTCAGTACCACTTTTTTTTTTCAATTGGTAAAATCTTCTGTGGGTGAGTTATATAAGAATTCATAGGTGGGGGAGTAGAGCGGTAGTACAGCAGGTTAATGCAGGTGGCACAAAGCACAAGGACCGGCATAAGGATCCTGGTTCCAGCCCCTGGCTCCCCACCTGCAGGAGCATTGCTTCACAGGCTGTGAAGCAGGTCTGCAGGTGTCTATCTTTCTCTCCCCCTCACTGCCTATAAAGCGACTCCTCTGCAGGTAGGGAGCTGGGGCTCAAACTGGGATCCTTACTCGCTTCCTTGCGCTTTATGCCATGTGCACTTAACCTGCTGTGCTACCAGCTGACCCCCCAAGTGTATCATATTTTTTAAAAACTTCGTTTAAAACCTTTGGGAGTGCTCTTCTATCAATGGTCCTTCTGCTGAAAGGATGACATCTGAATACCCTCTCATTTTCACAGGAATAGATTATATTTACATTTTATTTTCAAGTATTTATTTTCTTTGATAGAACAGAGAGAAATTGAATGGGGATGGAATATCTAGAGACAAGAAAAGAGACACTTATAGCATTGTTTCACCACTCATGAAGCTTCCCCCCTCCAAGGGGTACTGGGAACTTGAACCAGGGTTCTTGCACATGGTAACATGTGTCCTTAGTTGGGTACATCACTTCCTAGCACTTATAATTAAATTTTACAGTTCATATCCTGAAATTTATCATTTGAGTCCAGGGTGGAAATTGTGAAATTAGGTATTAAAACAAAATCTAAAGATGGCAGCCTGAGAGCTGGCTCAATTGTAGAGCCTAGGACTTGTATAAATGAGGTTCCAAGTGTAGTCCCCAATCTTTGCCACCACATATACTATACTGATAATCTGGTTGGTTGGTTTCTTCACCCCCCTCCCTCTCTCACTCTTTACTCACCCCCTTTTTTAAATTTCTTTCAATAAAGAGATAAATTATTAAAAAGTCTACAGATGGAAGAGTAAACTTAAAAACTGAATTATCTCTTCTGTAATGTATGAAATTTTGCCAGAAAGAAATATCAGAAATTATCAAGAGATGGGGCAACTATTCTGTTTTTTGAAGCAATGTTTTGTTATTGAAATTTCTGAATGCAAAAATCTCTAACATTAAAAATAATTCTTTACTTCTTGCTATTCTTTCCTTCTCCAGAGAATTTCTAGCACCATTGTGTCTTCTATAAATAAAACTCAAAAAACTAATATATAAACTATTAACATAAAATTAAATATTCTATGTTTTTACTATTGTTTACCATATTTGTATCAAGTTATAATAAGTATATATGTCTCTAATTACCATTATCTTACAAATTTCATGTGCTATAATATTTATTTAAAATATCATAGCATCCTTCACTAGGTTGGTCCCATAACCCCCCAAACAATTACTTGTCACAATGGCAGAGAACTACTTCAGTGATAAAGAAGATTCTTAAGAGGTCTTGATGAAACATTTGGCAAATATTGGACTTTATAAATGAACACAACATTGAATTTAATTGAACAAATATTTATTGTGTAAGCATTATATGTCAGGTACTGAATAATATTGCCTGACAGTAAAGTCTATTAGTAAAATAAACAGAAATTTAAAGGATAAAATTATTTGCTGTCATCTGTGAACCCAATGGCAGGGGATTTACTATTTACTATTTCAGCATTATTTTGCAGACAAAAGACAAATATATTTATTACAAAAATTTTGGTAAAAGTTAATGTAAAAATGAATTTTTACAAGTATTTTAAATTTTACACACATTCTTTGATCTGAAAATAATTGACTGATCACGTATGGCTTGAAACTTTTAAAGGAAAACTACTCAGACTCATTTATTCTTTACAAAATAAAAAACTATTTTGATCCCATTAGTGAATCTGCCATGTGTGATTGCCTTAATACAGCCTCAAAATTTCAGAACTCTATATTGTTTTCAGTAAAAGACTTAGTATACTTATTTGAAATGTAAAAAAAAAAACTATCATCTAAAATATTTGTAGTATAATTGGATACATAAAACGTTTGTAAATAGGTGTCTTGCAGTACATTTCTGATATTACATCAGAAATAGTCTTTATTCATCGTTCTATAGGACAAATGTAGCAAGTGATATGGATGATGAGGGCAGGGATGGGGGCTTTAAAATAGTGTTAGTTGGGTAGGTATGTGTTCATAAATACTGATTTATAGATCATAATATTGCTTGAGGAAAATCACTTTATCCTTAAATCTTGTAATTTACCTAAATTTGCTTAATAACATATTCCACATACCCCGTTCTTTCATCTTTTACTGTCTACACTGGGGTTTTTTTTGTAATATAACACCTTTAAATAGAGAACAGTTGCAGCTAATCCTATTTAAAATGGTTGCTAAGGGACTATTCATAGGAGCTTAGAAATGACTCAAAATCTCCCTTTAAGGAGCAAAGGAGAGAAAGTAAAGAAAATTTATAACAAGAATCTTGACATATGGGTTTGTATCCTGTGGTTTCTGGTAATTAGGATGTAGGCTTTATTTTCCAATCTGTAAAGTTCTGACCCACTGAGTCTTGAGCTTTCTCCCAGCATCTTGTTTTCCTAAAGACTATCTTGGTAAAATAGGTTTATATGGTTAAATTTGAATGAGAGAGTGACTTTCTTTCACTGTGTTTCAGGTGTGAGAGAAAATGAACTTAGGACGGTTAAAGTTATTATCCATCTTTTTTATTAACAATCTCCATAGGAAATAGAAGTAGAGTAGTACTGGGGCTGAGTAAGGATTAAGGTGAGCTCACTTCATCTTGTGAGCACAGATAGATGTCCAACTGTGCTCAGTATTTTCAATGCCCATTTTAGGAAAAGAGAGTTATTTCATAGTGCTTTGCTTTTCCTGTTTCAAGATGAATATACTATGTATTTATATTTTCACCTACAAAAGCTACTTTTTATATACCTTTGTAATAGAATGAACTCTCAGACTTTTTTTTTTAACACATTAGGTGAACATTGTGTTTCTACTATGAACTATGACTTTAAAGTTATTTATTTATTTATTTATTTATTTTATTTAAGAAAGGAGACATTAACAAAACCATAGAATAAGAGGGATACAATTCCACACAATTCTCATAACCCGATCTCCATATCCCATTCCCTCCCCTGATAGCTTTCCCATTCTCTATCTCTCTGGGAGTATGGATCCAGGGTCATTGTGGGTTGCAGAGGGTGGAAGGTCTGGCTTCTGTAATTGCTTCCCCGCTGAACATGGGCATTGACTGGTGGATCCATACTCCTAGTCTGCCTCTCTCTTTCCCTAGTAGGGTGGGGCTCTGAGGAAGTGGAGCTCCAGTACACATTGATGGGGTCATCTGTCCAGGGAAGTCTGGTCAGCATCTTGCTGGCATCTGGAACCTGGTGGCTGAAAAGACAGTTAACACACAAAGCCAAACAAATTGTTGAACAGTCATGGACTTAAAGACTGGAATAGTGCAGATGAAGTGTTGGGGGGTATTCCCTGCATGCTCTTGTGTACTTCTGCTTTCAGGTATATATTTTTCCCCTAGTTTATGGGCACGGGTGAACCTATTCTCTATCTCAGGGGACCTGGACTATATCTAGGTTTGGGGACTTTATTGGGGAGTGGAACACCTGGGATGGAATTAGAGAATACTATGAAAGGAAAGGTCTCACCCGAGTGATGAAGATGGAGGGTTGTCATTCCACATCTGAAGTCTCTGGTCACAGTCTGAAGTGAAGCATGCTGGGGTGGCACTCCTGGCGTTGATTAGGTTGTGATCAGTGGAGGTCCCACGTTCAATCACCAGATCTGAGCTGTGTTCCTATTAAAAAGCGACTAATAGGGGCCAGTTGGCAGCACACCTGGTTGAGCATACATGTTAAAATGCATAAATCTTTGTAACTGGCATACAACAATGACAAAAACAAACAAATGCATAAAGACCTGGTTTCAAGTGCCTGGCTCCCACCTGCATGGTGAAAGCTTTGTGAGTGGCAATGCAGTACTATAGGTGTCTCTCTGTCTCTCTCCCTCTCTATCACCCCCATCTGCTTCAATTTCTGGCTGTCTCTAGCCAATAAATCAATAAAGATAATTAAAATAAATTTTTAAAAAATTATTAAAAATTGTATGATTAAAAGATTATATGATTAAAGAATTTAATATTTATAAATCACAAAAAACAGTACACAGTAACATCAAACTGATAAATAAAAATGTTAAAATAAAAGAGAATTAGTAATGAGGATAACTGTGACATTGGGAAAGGAGGAATCCTCCCTTCTAATGTAAACAATTTGAATTTTTAGATTAGTGCTTATAGAAGCCAAAAAAATTACGAGTGAGAGCTTTTCAATCTGATAATAAACTCATGAGATCACTTATCATTCAGAAAGGTGCTCCATGGATTAAGTGTTTATAGAGTTTATAAACTGTTTCCAACATTACAGAGAACTTCTTTGTTCCATAGACCAATAATAAAAGTTTATTCTTTTAATGTTTCTTCTAAAAGCGTATTCTTCTAGAGGTTTTGAGACATATAAGCCAAAATGGCATTTATGTATGTAAAAATTTACAAATGTCTTTAAATCTAATCTAATTTTAATATCAATATAATAAAATTACCACTGCTCTAGATATTTTAGTATAGTTTGATTTTGTTAATCAGGGTCCTTTATTTTTAGCACAGTGAGGTAAATGGAATGCAGTTTAAAAATGTCTTGAGACTACAAAAAGGATACTATTCAATAAGCGAATGCATCTCAAGGACATTTCTCCTAGTTATACTTTTTGTGGTTGATACCAAGACTGTTTATTAAATTTACTTAGTTTGTGATTTAATTAAGTAGGCAACTTATTGTTGATCAGGAGATTAAGGGTGATACTTAGAGGCAGACACATTTATTTAAACATTCATTATGTTTATGGAGTAGTACAGATGAGAAGATATACAAACCACTGACAACCAGACAAAATTCCTACTCACATGAACTTTAAATTCTGCTGGGGCAAATAGCTTGGTAGAGTTGGATGCATTTATACACCAGTGAGTAAAGATGTAGTTATCGCTTTCGTATTTGCTGTGTGGACTATAAAAAGTTTATTTTATTTTTAAATTTAACCAGAACATTGCTCAGTTCTGATTTATGGTGGTGATGGGGATTGAATGTGGGGCATCAGAATCTCAGGCCTGGAAGGATTTTTACACAAGCATTATGCTAGTTCCCTAGTCCAGTGAAGTTTCTTTTTATCCTACTTCAATATCTCTGTATTTGAGGTAGTAATGAAATTACTGGCTTCAGTGGCTTCTTTTGAAGATTGAGTTAATATATGAAAGTGCATAAAACAATCCAGAAACATAATAAGTACTGTTTAAAGATTTTCTGTTATTACGATAAATAGTTGTATAAGACTGAAGCAAGTAAAATTCTGCAGAAGCTTGAAAAAGAGACCATTCATTGGTCCATTATAGAAATTAAGGTAGGAAATGATGACACAGCCCTAGAGAGCCCTGGCTCTATGGAGTGTTCTGTGTATTGATATACTGAATGAATTTTCACACATCTGAGAAGTGACTCCACAAAAGAAAAGAAGATGATGATAACTTGAACAGTATAAAGAAAAATTGATTAGTAGTGACTGAATGCAAGGCATATGTATATTAAACATGGAGTTGACAAGGATATGTTGCATACAAGTAAAGAAGAGGGGTTAAGAATGATTCTAGTTTTTGTACCTAAGCAACTAAATGAGTTCTGTGTCGTTGGTGTATATTTGGATAAGAGGTTTGACTGAACCAATAATTTAGTTTGGGACATGATAGATTTTAGATACTGGTCAGAATATAGTTGGATATATCAAATAGGTAGTTGAATATTCATTTTTGAAGTTCAAGGAAGTATTCTGACTGGGGATATGAATTTGGAGTGAACAGATTATAATTTAGAAAGCTTTGGAACTTGTGTTTGGTCATTAAGACTAAGGAAAGAGAACTAAAGTTCTTGCACTTGGATCTCTGATTTTTAGTAGAGAAGAGAGAAAGAATAGTCAGCTTATGATACAGAAAAGAAGTAAATCATTTGGATATAAAGAATGGGTAAGTATGGAGACCAACTGAAGAAACATGTTTTCCTTTATCATTTTATTGAAAGAGGTTATGGTTTACAGTATACCTGTTGACACATGAGTAAAACTCCTCCTCTCCTCATGATAAATGTCTGTAGAATATTCTCACTCCTAACTTGTCATTTTCCACCATAATGCATCAGAACCCCAACATCCTCTGTGCTGCCTGCCTCTTTTCCCTTTTTCTCCCAGAATCCTTCATTTTGGTGCAACCCACCACACCCTGTCCAAATTTTACATTGTGTATTTTTCTTCTGTCATTGTTTCTTCTGATATATAGTATGTTTATGGTGATGTGGTTGTTTATAGGAGACCTTTCAGAATTTATTGCAGAGTAGGCTTGGTGATAGCTGCCTCCTATAACTGTTGCTTGTCAGAGAGGTGTTTATGCCTCCATCTAGTTTGAATGACAGTCCAGCGGGATACAACAGTCTTGGTTGAAAGCCTTACTCATTGAGTGCACACATATCTTGTTATGCTCTTTTGGCCTTTGTGTTTGTGTGGAGAAATCTGCTGTTAATCTTATGGGTTTTCCTCTGTAAGTGACTCTGTTTTTCTCTTGCAGCCTTTAGGATCCTTTCTTTATCCTTATTCCTTTCCATTCTAAATATGGTGTGTCTTTAGTCTTTAATTCTGGGTTATTTCTGTTTGGAACCCTCTGGATTTCTTGAACCTTTATGTCTTTTACATTGTCTGGACTAGAGAAGTTCTCAGCTATTATGTCCTGTATAATGCTTTTTTAAAAAAATTTTATTTATTTACTTTTTTATTGTTGTTATAGGTATTGTTGATGTCGTTGTTAGATAGGACAGAGAGAAATGGAGAGAGGAGGGGAAGATAGAGAGGGGGAGAGAAAGAGAGACACCTGTAGACCTGCTTCACCACCTGTGAAGTGACTCCCCTGCAGGTGGGCAGCCGGGTCCTGGAACGGGGATCCTTACTCTGGTCCTTGCTCTTTGCGCCACCTGCACTTAATCTGCTGCACTACCACCCAACTCCCTGTAGAATGCTTTCTTCCCCTCCCTCTATTTCTTCTTCTGGTAGGGAAACTGTGTATATTTCTTCTTTTGAAGTCATCCTATATGAGTTTGTTTTCAGTATCTCTCAATCTTGTTTTCTGAGATTTCTTACTTCTTAGTTTTCTCTAATTCATCTTCAATCTTGCTAATTCTGTTTTCTGCCTCACTTATTCTATTCTCTCTCCCATCTTGTTTTCTGAAGCTGAACTATTTTGTTTGTTATCTATTTTAACTTTCAGCTCTCTAATAACCTTGAGATAATTAGTGTTTTCTTTCAGAGCCTCATTTGCTGTTTCCCCATTTCTGATACTATTACTCCATTTTTATCTCCCCCCCCTTATTGGGAGATTAATGTTTTACATTCAACAGTAAATACAATAGTTTGTACATGCATAACAGTTCTCAGTTTTCCACATAAAAATATAACCCCCACTAAATCCTCTGTCATCCTTTTCTAGGACCTGTACTCCCCCCTCACCCCCCAGGGTCTTTTACTTTGGTGCAAAAAACTCCTGTCCAGTGTTTTTTCTTCTGAACTTGTTTTTCAACTTCTGCCTGTGAATGAGATCATTCCATGTCCATCCTTCTGTTTCTGAGTTATTTCAATTAACATGTCCTCTTCAAGCTCCATCCAAGATGGGCTGAAAACAGTGAAGCCATCATTTTTAATAGCAGAGTAGTATTCCATTGTATATATGTACCACAACTTGCTCATTCACTTATCTGTTGTTGGACACCTGGGTTGCTTCCAGATTTTGGCTATTACAAATTGTGCAGCTATGAAAATAGGTATACACAAATCTTTTGGGATGGTTGTGTTTGGTTCCTTAGGATATATCCCCAGCAGAGGAACTGCAGGGTCTTAGGGTAGGTCCACTTCTGGCCTTCTGAGAGTTCTGTAGACTGCTATCCACAGGGGTTAGACCAATTTACATTCCCACCAGCAGTGCGGTCAGAGGCAAACCATGTAGTGGTCCTTGGCTATGTGAGTTTCTAAACAAATCCTAGTTATACTGCGTGGGTTCTGAAGCAATTATTCATCATGTCCCCCAATTCATCAGGAGAATAATTTGGAAAGGCTCCCACTTATGTGCCCCACCTCCATACCATTAGGAATGTAGAGCTTCTCTTGAGTTTCCTGGTCAGTTCTCTTTCCCTGATATCAGCACAGGGCTTCCCAACTGCTATTCCAGCCTCCAAGGGCAGTAGCAGTGGAGACTCACAGTTGCAATTGAAAAGACTTAGGGGGTCCTTTCTACCCTTCATCAGTCTTTTTGTTGACAAAACACAGACTGGAGGTGGAGCCTCAACTGGAAAACTGCTGGGCTGCTGTTACCAGCCACTCCCCAGTGGATACCGCCTTTTAGCCCCAGGAATCTGTCCTCAATCTCTTCTCTGTGTTGGTATGCTTCTAAATTCTTCTTATAAGACCTGTTTTGATCATCACATTAGGTTCGCTTGTATTGCTTAACACTGTGGTCTATTTACATAATCATTGTTTTCATTGGTTTAATCCCCACTGGTTTGCATGCTTTTTCCTTCTCCCTGCCCCCTATCCTACGTACTTCCTCTTCCTGACACTTCTGCCTCAGGATATATAAAGGACAATATTTTCTAATGAATAGAAATTAGATTGTTGAACTGCATCCCCGCTCGTCAATAAAGATTGAACTGCGTTCCAACCTCAACCATGAGTCCCTGGTCGTCTCTCTCCTGCCCGCGAAGCTAGCCCCGGCGTCTGGCAACCTAAACTGGGACTGGCATCTCTGTCCATGAGCCACATGTGTATGCACTCACCCGTGACTTGGTGGATTCCCAAAGTATTCCTAGTCTTGCTTTGGTGAGTTCTCAGGTGATCCTCTTTGTTATTCCTAGTAGATTGGGAGAGCAACTCAGCTGCTACTACTCTGTAGCTCCACTTTCAGAATTCCTGCCCCTGTCATTGTTTCTTAAATTCAACCTATAAATAAAATCATCCAGCTGTGTGCTTATCTTTTTTATTTATCTCAATTAACATGATTCCTCCAAGTGTCATCCAAGTTGAGGCAAGGAATTGACTGCATTATTTTTTACAACTGAATGGTATTCCACTGTGGCTGTATATCAAAATTTTCTTGGGGGTTGGGTGGTAGCACACCAGGCTAAATGCACATAGTACAAAGTGGAAGGACTCGCTCAAGGATCCCAGTTTGAGTCCCCAGCTCCCCACCTGTAGGAAGGACGCTTCACAAGTAGTGAAGCAGGTCTGCAGGTGTCTATCTTTCTCCCTATCTCTCCCTCCTCTCTCAACTTTGTCCTTTCCAATAAAATTAAAAAAAAAAAACATTAAAAAAAATGCCGCCAGGAACAGTGGGTTGGTAGTTCTGGCACCAAGCCTCAGCAATCATTCTGGAGTCAAAAAACCAAAACCAAAACAAAACAAAACAAACTAACAACAACAACAAAATTTTCTTATCACTTATATATATCCTTGGAAACCTGGGTTGTTTCAAAGTTTCATCTGCTATGAACTGTACTGCTATGAGTATAGGTGTACATCGATCTCTTTGGAAGATCCCTTCATCCCTTTGGATAAAACCTATTTTGGGTCATATGGTAGATTGATTTTAGTATTCAGAGAGTTCTCCAGATTTTTTTTTATAGGGTTGGATCAATTTACATTCCCACCACAATGTAGAAAGGTTCCTTTTCCCCCATATTCTTTATTACTCCTGCCCCTTTTTTCACTTTTAAAATATTTATTGGAATTGGGTGGTAGTGCAATGGGTTAAATGCAGGTGGTGCAAAGTACAAGGACCCGCGTAAGGATTCCAGTTTGAGCCCCTGGATCCCCACATGCAGGGGAGTCTCTCCATAGGCGGTGAAGAAGGTCTACAGGTGTCTTTCTCTCCCCCTCTCTGTTTTCCCTTCCTTTCTCCATTTCTCTCTGTCCTGTCCAACAACAATGACATCAGTGACAACAATAATAACCAACAATAAAACAACAAGGGCAACAAAAGGGAATAAATACTTTAAAATATTTTTTAAAATATTTATTCACTTACTTTTATAGGACAGAGAGAAGTGGAGAGTGAGAGAGAGGTAACCAAAAAAAAAATTTTTTTACCCAGTAGATTAGCAATTTATTACAAAGATAGTATAAGATACACATAAGTGAAAGAGATGCACAGAGCAATGTACCCAAAAAGACTCTTGCTTTCATACCCTCTCCAAATTTTTACATGTTCAATAACCTATAAATATGCTGAAGCCCCTCTCTTTTGGTGCTGTTATGGAGACTTCAGTGCACAGGCATAATTGATGAGCTCATTGAGAATTGATCTCAACCACTAGTCTCTCCCTCTCCCTGGAAGCCTAGGGCCTAGATAGCTCTATCCAAATTAATTTTCCTCACTAATTCAAAAGAACATGTGCACCCCTATGCTCATAGCTGCATTATTCACAAAAAGGTGGAATATGTAGTCAATTGAATTTGAAAAAGATGATATTGTGTCCTCTAGAGCAAAATGGATGAAACAGTGGGTGATTATGCTTAGTGAAGTAAGTAAGGAGGTGAAAGACAATTACTGGATGGTTCTGCTCATTTGTCAAATATAAATAACTGAAACACAGAAAACTACAAAAGACGTAGTACCAAAGTGCCTCTAAGAATTTGTGAGAACTATAATTGTTATTGTTGAGAGAGCACATAAATTTGGTAGTGGATGCAGCATGGAATTATGCTCCTGTAATTTTATAGTCATGTAAAACAAATTACTAATAAAAATAAATAAAATGAAAAATTCAATTTACTAGCAACCACCCCCAGAATACAATTGTTTGTGGTAAGAAATGTTGTGAAAGTAAGCAAATAGGGTTCCCAAAATTTTCTCTGTGACATTTTTTTTAATTTGTAGATAAATTTACTTTTATTAATGTCAACATAATAGTTGTCAAATTTGTCAGCTTTCACAGATTCTTTTTTTTTTCCTCTTATCTCACTGGGTCTTGATGAAATTGGAGTTCAGAGCCCTCTGGTCATCTTCCCCTAGCATTTACCCCTCTGAAAGTATGGATGAGAATTCTTTATGGGGTACAGAAGGTGAAAGGTCTGCTTTCTGTAATTATTTCTTTGCTGGACATGGGCATTAGGCTCTTATTTGTTTTTTACTATTGATTTATTTATTATTTTGTAACTTGATTGGATGGAGAGAATTTGAGAGACAGAAATAAAGAGAGGATAAAAGAAAGATACCTACAGCACAGCACTGCTTATGAATCTTCACCCTTGTAGGTTGTCAGGACTGGTGGTTTGAAACAAGGTCTTTGGGCATGGTTAATGTTTGTGCTCAAAATGGTGCATCACCACCTGACCCCCTAATTCAATCCTTCCTAACATATAGTATTCTCACAGGTCTAAAATGGTATCTCATTGCCTTTATTTAAATTTCTCTGATAATCAGTGATGCTAAGGGCTTTCTCATATGTCTGTTGTTAGTCTTCTAGATGGCTTATTTGGGGTTCATTCTGGTCTTGTCTTCTCCATATTTTTAGTTTGTTTTTGTTGTTATTGTTGAGTTTAGTGAGCTCTTTATGTGTGTTGGTTATTTGCCCTTACCTGACATATGTTGTATAAATACCTCCCATTCTGTAGACTGTCTTTCTGTTTTAGTGATAGTTCCTTTCATAGTGCAGACACTTTGCATTATGTACTAGTCCCATTGTTGTTTTTTTTCCATACTGTTGAATTTGAGTCTTTGAAGACATTTCCAAATCATAGATTGTAAAGTGTTCTCCCAATGTAAATGATAGTTTCTGGTCTAATGTTCATGTCTTTGATCCACATGGAGTTGAACTTTGTGCACAGTGATATGTGGTGGTCTGGTTTGATCTGTTATGTTGAAGGATAATTTTAAGAAGGAGTGTAAAAATTTGTTACCAAATGTCTGTGCAGAATGTAGTAACAGTGAGGTCTAATAGTTGTTCATTGGATTAGACAATCTAGAGATTGCTGATATACTTATTAATAGAAGGCTTATTGAATGGTTAAAAGCAAATGTAGTATGATCTAACTCAAGAGCATGGGGAGCTGCATATACAAATAATACTTTTGAAGTGCTTTTATACAAGGGGACAAAGAAACGGGCTATTATATGAAGGGGGTACAAAGTTAAGTCCTTCCTTTTTAACAAGAGAAACTATCACAAATCATATTACTATGTGCAAGGGTCTGGGTTCAAACCCTGGTCTCCATCTGTAGGGGAGAAGCTTCACAAGCAGTGAAGCAATACTGTAGCTTTCTCTCTCTCCCTCTCTATCTTCCTCTTCACTCTCAAGTTCTATTCCTGTCATTAAATAAAGAAAAAAAGAAAGAAAATAATGGCTGCTAGGCAAAATGGATTCATCATGCAGGCACTGACCCCAGTAATAAAACCTTGTTGGCAATAACAAAGTAATTTTTAAAAAGCTTGGTAAAGAAGAGAGAAATAATAACTATTGGGTCAAAGTCTTTTTAAAAACTGTATTTATTTATTATTGGATAGAGACAGAGAGAAATTTAGAGGTGGGGGGAGATAGAAAGAGACCAAGAAACACCTGCAGCTCTACTTCACTATTCGTGAAGCTCTCCTTCCTGCAGGTGGGGACCGGGGTTTGAACCTAGGTTCTTGCGCACTGTAATGTATGCACTTAACCAGGTGTGCCAATGCCTGTGCCCTCTGGATTAAAGTCTTTAAAAAGGCAAGAAGGCATGACTATGAGCCAACAAGAAAAGGAGTAGCATGTAGTTATGCTCAAACACAGTTCATATACTGTAACTAAAAAGAGCTACATTACATTGTACATATCCAGAACTTGATAAATGTGAAAGTTATGGGATGATATGAAGTTCACTTTGGCCACTTCTTTTCTCAGTAGTATATTGATTACCTGAAGTAATGAAAAGGTATCAAGTATTATAAAAGGAAACTACAAAACTGAAGCTTCAAAAATAAGCGAATGCAGCCCTCAAAATAAATATACACATTTTTAACAATATTAAGAATTTATTGGAGGTTTATGATCATGTATTTAATTTTAATTCAGTTAACATGAATGCATGCTTTTTCTCTCCAGCCATGTTCAGCTGTTCTGTTGAAAGCATGGGTAAGTGAAAAGTTAGGTTTAAGCCAGACTGGAATTTTTCCAAATGAGTACAGATATTCAATACAGCGCCAAATCCACTGAAGGTGTATGCCAGCCTATGATTATAGTCATTATGCTCGATGAAATCTAAGTGGTACAGGGACAGAGACAATAGATTTATAAGCATTTCTGAACTAAAAGTTGTGAAGAGGAATTTCTAAGAGTAAGTGAGAAGGAGAAGAGAACGTGATTTTGAGAGGGTAGAAAGTTTAAAGTTGAGGATTGGCAATATTGAATTCTAGTTTGTAATTTCGGCAGTGAGTGTATGAATTGGGAGAGTGAGCATGACAACTGGAAAGAGAGGTCAAGAACACTTGAGTGTCCAGTGGTTGGGTAAATCATCTACATGTGTATCGAGCTAATAAGTAAGACTGGTGTATTAATCAGTGGAACTGGTACAACAAAGTACTATACACACTATGACTTATAAACAGCATTAACTTCTCATAATTTTTGGGAAAGGAAGTCTAATATCGGGCTGGCTGCATGGTTTGATTCAGGTGAGAGTCTTCTAAGTTACAGACAACCATTTTTGCATTGCACGTACCAACAAATGGTCAATCTTCTGAAAATGGCTACAATAGTAGTATTAATAGAAAATAAATAATCACTATAAAAACCTATAGAGACGGGGGGCTGGGCGGTAGTGCCGTGGGTTAAGGAGACATGCCGCGAAGCGTAAGGATCCGTGTAAGAATCTCAGTCCCGTGTAAGAATCCCAGTTCAAAAGTCGGGCGGTAGTGCAGTGGGTTAAGCACACGTGGCACAAAGCACAAGGATAGGCGTTAAGGATCCCGGTTCAAGCCCCCGGTGGGGACCTGTAGGGGGAGTCGCTTCACAAGTGGTGAAGCAGGTGTGGAGGTGTCTATCTTGCTCTCCCCTTCTCTGTCTCCCCTCCTTTCTCGATTTCTCTCTGTTCTATCCAACAACAACAATAATAATAACCACAACAATAATAAAATAACAAGGGTAACAAAAGGGGAAAAAATGGCTTCCAGGATGAGTGGATTCGTGGTGGTTCAATCACTGAGCCCCAGCAATAACCCTGGAGGAGGCAAAAAAAAAAATCCCAGCTGGAGCACCCCAGCTCCCCACCTGGGGGTAGGGTCACTTCACAGACTATTACACAGGTTTACAGGTGTCTGCCATTCTCTCCCCCTCTCTGTCTTCCCCTCCTCTCTCAATTTCTCTCTGTCCTATCCAACAACAATGACAACAATAACAGCAACAATAATAATGACAACAATGATAAACAACAAGGGTAACAAAAGGGAGGAAATGGCCTCCATGAGCAGTGGATTCCTATAGTACAGGCACAGAGCCCCAGTGATAACCTTGGAGGGAAACAAAAATCTACAGAGACTGGACATTTGTTTCTAGAAAACAATGAAGGATATTGATAGTTAAGTAAGCTTGTGTTATGTGCTTTGACTAACTAAGATAATTTTCTAGAGAAGGATATTTAAAATCTATATTCAATTACTGGACTTAGGGTTGCTAAAGATGTATCAGATAAGAGTTAAAATTATTTTTTAGGGGAGATAGCAAATATACATGAGTAAGTTAAAGTCAAGGGCATACTTGTAATACAAAAAGCAATAGAGGATATTTAAAACACAAAAAGAGTTTAGCTGTGAATTTACTTTCAGGTGAGGAATTAAGGAGATGCAGGATGGAGGATTTTGAATGTTGCAAAAAAAAATAGAACAAAAATAGGAAAGGAAGAGCTTCAGACAGAAAATTCAACTAAGGGATATGAAATTAGAGAGAAACAATATATAGTTCATTTTGGGTTTCAGAATGCATGAAGATGTTGAAAAAGAGAGAAAAAAGGAGTTTGATTGGCTCCAGCAGAAAAGAAATGCCAAGCAAAGTCTTTACATTTCATAAGGCAGCAACGGAGTACAGAAATACTAAGGGCATGGTCCGAAGGTGGCAGGATAGATAAAGCATTGGATTCTCAACCATGAGGTCCCAAGTTCAATTCCCAGCAGCACATGTATCAGAGTGA
Source organism: Erinaceus europaeus (assembly GCF_950295315.1). NCBI lineage: Eukaryota > Metazoa > Chordata > Mammalia > Eulipotyphla > Erinaceidae > Erinaceus > Erinaceus europaeus. The sequence continues at coordinate 73,483,731 of NC_080165.1, read as the reverse complement.
CGTCTGGTTCTTTCTCTCCTCCTATCATTCTCATGAATACATAAATAGATTAAAAAAATACTAAGGGCCATTGAAAGGTTTTGACCCAAAGGATAACATCATCAGAGCTGACAAAATAGTTCACCTAGGTAATTTGCCTCTTTGCCGTGCAGGAGATCCAGGATTGAGGCCAACCTCTACCACACTGGAAGAAGTTTCAGTGCTGTGGTGTGTTAATTTGTCTGTCTGTCTCTTCTCTTATCTGAAAAAGCCAGCCTGGCCATATATGACCTGTGAAGTCATTTGCATTGTGTGGCCTGGCAGTGGTGTACCCTGTTGAGTATACATATTACTATGTACAGAGACCCTGGTTTAAGCCCTCACTCCCTACCTGCAGATGGGATGCTTTACAAATGGTGAAGCAGGTCTGCAGGTCTCTCTCTCTTTCTCTCTCTTTCTCTCTCTCTCTTCCCTCTAATTTCCTCTATCCTGTCAAAGAAAATGGGGGGGCATCCACAGGAGCAGGAACAAAAGCCAGTCTGGAGCAATGAATCATCATCATCATCATCATCTGATGTGAACTTCAGAAATAGAGAAATTAAATTATACTCAATATAAGATAGAGTAGAAAGTGTCCTGGAAAAGACACAGATTAGTAGCATAAGCATCAACTGACTTATGTTTGTTTAATAACTTATAAATAGCCAATGTGATTAGTTCTAAGAGTGATAATGACAGTGGAAAATATTTGATGGGAACAATTAGTAAGATAAAAATGTGATAGAGACTAAATCCTAAATGCTGACAACTGATAGGATGTTTTATAGAGAAAGGAGGAAGTCAAGAAATCAGTAAGGTTTTGGCTTCCACTGACAGGGAGATATTTGCTACAAATATATAAGATAAAAGAAGAAAAAGACCAAGTATGATGGAAGTCTGATTAGTTAAATTTTGGTATATTGAGTTTGAGATGACAGGTGTGTCCAGATGAAGTAATTCAGAACACAATTTAAAATGTAAAATTGACTTTTGTGAATCATCAGTAAAATGCTGATGGCAGAAGTCATGAAATAGGATTGTCAAGGAAAGGGTAAGTATGAGGAAGAACTAAAAAATGTCAATGGTAAATCCTTGTTGTGCATTTTTATTATTGGGAAGGTGTGAGGGGGAAATAATAAGAGACAGTGTTAGATAAAGAGGAGTTATATTAGCCATAGAGCAAGGCAAGAAGACTCTAATGTCATATGCATGTGCATATATGTGCACACACAGTCACAGACACACATGCAGGGTTGTATCTTTTTTATTTATGTATTTTAATAATGAAAGGATTCTATCATTATATAAAAGTATCCAAAGAAGGTAAGAACAAGGAAACATACCATTTGATTTTGTAATTTAAGAAACTGCACTTGATAAACAAGAGCAAAGCAGTATCAATGACAATAGCCGCAACTTCAACAGCTTCTGATATGACTATGACCAATGAAACAGTAATACCTTGCAATTAGGAGAGAAAACAAATAATAAAAGCATCATAAATATGAGTGTGCTGAAATTTATAACTATCTGGAGCTATAGTGAATGTGAAATTCAAAGAGTACAACTCATTGCACCAAACCCTATAGGAATCAATAAATTGTGGTAGAATGTTATTGATGTTTTTATTATTGAAATATGTCTCTAAGAAAACACTGTTTCACATTAAAATACTCAGCTTAATAGATTTTGCTAAAAAATTATGCTAACTGCAGTGTGGCATTGTGACTTGGCTCTTGTAATAGTTAAAATATGGAAAAAGCTAGTAAAATTCAATGAGAGTTGGTAGATTAGTTAATAGTTATGTACCAGCATTAAAATTTAAATACAGTATTCTATATAGCATGTAATATCAGAGGGATTTAGATATATGATAATATAAACTGATTTTGGCAACTTTTTATTAACCTAAAATTATCCCAAATAAAATTATAATATTTTTATTTATTTATTTTTGGATAGAGTCATAGAGAAATTAAGAGGGGAGGAGGAGTTTGACAGGGAGAGAGACAGAGGCACCTGCAGACCTGCTTCACCACTTGTGAAGCTTTCTCCTTGCAGGCAGGGACCAGGGTCTTGAACTTGAGTCCTTGCACACTATAATGTGAGTGCTTAACCAGGTGCACCACCACTTGCCCCCCAATAAAAAAAGTTAATAAACATGACCACAAAATGTCCAGCAGTACTTGTAAGATTTTTAGCCTAATAGTGAAATGAATAAACTCTTGGTGCTTGTAAAGGCAACTTTTAGTAAAAGTTACATTGAACATATTCCACAGGTTTTTATATAAAATAATTTTTGTTCTAAAACTAAATAGTAATACTGAATAAAATATCTTCTAAGCTACTTGCTTTCTGAGTTGACATTTACATCTGTTGTCTAATAATCCAGCCAGCACCATGTAACCCTGTTGACAAAATTAAGTTGACCACAGTTTTATATTTTGTTTTCATAAAGAAATACTTAATTCATATTTGTTTTTCCTCTCTAAGAACTTTTGTCATTTTACTTTAGAGTCTTCATGATTAGTATAGTACAGGTACAATTTGTCATCTCCCTGTAGTGGGTATCTGAAGAACACTCTCACCCCTAAATTAGGTCTTTTTCTGCATCATGTATTAGGTTGACAATCCCCTTTCCATTCCTTCCCTTCCCCCTCCTTACACTGTCTTTTGCTTTGGACCAATATGCCACATTCAGTCCAAGTTTCACTTCTACCTCCGACTTCAGTTGAGGAATTGTAATGGTTTACAGTATAGTCATTGACACTTAGGTGCAATGCCTCACCTCCCGTGACAGTTCTCTGCAATAGTATTGTATTCATTAAAAAATAAGTTACTTTACTCTTTCTCCTACCCTATGGTGATCTCTATCCTTTTGTGTCTATGAATTTACCTATTTTAGTTACTTTGTGTAAGTAGCATCATATAATATTTGTCCTTTGGCAAATGAAATATATTCAAAGTCTGTCCATGTAGCGCATATGTGTGTGAGTGTGTGTGTGTGTGTGTGTGTGTGTGTAGCCCATATAATTTTTTTTACTTTTTATAGTTTAAAAATATGCCTTCAGGAGTCGGGCAGTAGCGCAGCGGGTTAAGCACAGGAGGTGCAAAGCGCAAGGACCCGCTAAGGATCCCGGTTCAAGCCCCTGGCTCCCCACCTGCAGGGGAGTCGCTTCACAGGGGGTGAAGCAGGTCTGCAGGTGTCTAACTTTCTCCCCCGCCCCGTCTTCCCCTCCTCTCTCCATTTTCTCTCTGTCCTATCTAACAACAACAACAATAACTACAACAATAAAACAAGGTTAACAAAAGGAAATAAATAAATAAATATTTAAAAATATATATATATGCCTTCAACTTTTATAAAGAAGGAAGCTTTTAAAGAAGTTGGCTGAAGAGAATGGTGAGTTAAATGACATATGCCATGGAAATATATTTAATATATAAAAATTTTGTCAGAAATAACTTTAAAAATATTAGTGTCTACTGGTGAGAATGTAAATTGGTCTAACTCCTGTGGAGAGCAGTCTGGAGTACTCTCAGAAGGCTACATACAAGTGGAACTATCCTTATATGGAAAACTGAGAAATGGTATGCATGTACAAACTATTTTATTTACTGTTGAATGTAAAACATTAATTCTCCAATAAAGAGGTTAAAAAAAAATGGACCTACCCTATGACCTGCAATTCCTTTCCTGGGTGTATATCCTAATGAATCAAACACACCCATCCAAAAAGTTCTGTGTATATTTATGCTCATAGCATCATAATTTGTAATAGCCAAAATCTGGAAGCAACCTTGGTGTCCAACAACAGATTAATGGCTAAGAAAGTTGTGTATATATACCCAACAGAATACTGCTCAACTACTAAGAATAATGAATTCACCTTCTTTACCTCATTTTGGATGGAGCTTGAAGTAATCATTAAGTGAGATAAGCCAGAAAGAAAAGGACACATATGGAATGATCTCACTCATGGATAGAAGTTGAAAAATAAGAATAGAAATGGGAAACACAAAGGAGAACTTGGACTGGATTTGGTATATTGCACCAATGTAAAGGACTTTGGGGGTAGGAGGCTTTCAGGTCTTGATACATAATGGTGGAGGAAGACCTAGGCATGGGGGGGGGTGGGGGGGGAATAAAACTTTTACAGAAAACTGATAAATTTTACTCATAGCAACAACAAATGTCAGTAATTCCCTCAATAAAATATTAAAAATCTATGTTGTTGTTGCTTTGGTGACAATCAAGAGCTGTCTTTATATAAATTGTGAGATCTTGAAACTACAATTTACAAGACTTCTTTCTCTACTCTCAGGACTTCTGTCCCTGTTCAACAACTTACATTCTACCTAGATAGTTTTAGAGTGTTTTACTCCAAGTGTTCTATAGTTTTCTCAACCAGGGCCCATACGGAGATGTTACTAAGCTGCAATGTCTCTAAGAATTTAAATAACATGGGTTGTCGAAACAGCTCACTGAATAGTATATTAGTTTGCCATCTGTGTAACTCAGGTTTGAGCCTAGCACTCACCATAGAAAGTTTCAGTGTAGCACAAGGACCAGCCTAAGGATCCCGGTTTGAGCCCCTGGCTCCCCACCTGCAGGGAAGTCGCTTCACAGGCGGTGAAGCAGGTCTGCAAGTGTCTATCTTTCGCTCCTCCTCTCTGTCTTCCCCTCCTCTCATCATTTCTCTCTGTTCTATCCAACGACGACGACATCAACAACAACAATAATAACTACAACAATAAAACAACAAGGGTAACAAAAGGGAATAAATGAATAAAATATTTTTTAAAAAAAGGAAGTTTCAGTGTGGGGGTCAGGCAGTAGTGCAGTGGGTTTAGCACACATGGTGCAAAACGCAAGGACTAGCATAATGATCCTGGTTCAAGCACCCAGTGCCCCACCTACAGGAGGCCACTTCACAAGCAGTGGAGCAGGTCTGCAGGTGTCAGTGTCTCCCCCCTCTCTGTCTTCTCCTCCTCTCTCAATTTCTCTCTGTCTTTCCTATCCAACAACAATGACAGCATCAACAATAATAATAGCAATGATAAACAACAAGGGCAACAAAAAGGGAAAAACATGGCCTCATCTGAGAGCAGTGGATTTGTAGTGCAGGCACCAAGCCTCAGCAATAACCCTGGAGAGAAAAAAAAATAGTCTTGTGGTCTCTTTCATTCCTCTTTCTGCCTCTCTGCCTTTTCTGTTTCTATCTAAAATTTAAAAAAAATCAAATACTGGTCATCCTTAACAAGCTTTCATGTGATAGATTTATGAAATGACATTAAATGGTAATAATAATAATTTTAAAATTAATTAGAATTTAATGCAACATTATTTTGCTCAATTCAGAGGAGTTAGAATTCTGATGAGGGAATTTCAGATCATATAGCTGTGTAATATGATGATAATTTTACTAGTGTATAAGGGGATAAGGGCACAAATTTTATCAAGTTTTTGTCTTTCATGTTCACAGGATCTAGTAATAATGCCAACTGCATGCTTTTGTCTGCAATACAGCTTTCTGTGACATTTATCTATCATCTATTTTTCTCTACCTACCTACCTACCTACCTACCTACCTACCTACCTATCATCTGTCTATCTACCTATGTATCTATCTATATCTATCTATCTGTCTGTCTATCTGCATATCTATCTATCTATCTATCTATCTATCTATCTATCTATCTATCTACCTATCTATCTATCTATCTATCTATCTATCTATCTATCTATCTATCTATCTATCACTTGAGCTTCACTGCTCAAAGCCAGCTTATTCAGATAGAAAGGTAGAGGGAGGTGGAGCAGGAGAGGAGCACCAAATTTTTTTCCCTCCAAAGCTGCAGTTTTCCCTTGTGGTGTACCAGAGGCTTAAACTTGGTTGCACACCTGACAAAGATGGAACCCTCCCAGTAAGCTGTCTCTTCCACCCTTTCTGAAAATATATCTGGGGAACCACACTACCTAGAAATGTTTTGATGCAGGAGTCGGGCAGTAGCACAGGGGGTTAAGTGCACATGGGGTGAAGAGCAAGGACCGGCATAAAGATCCCAGTTGGAGCCCCCAGCTCCCCACCTGCCAGGCAGTCACTTCACAAGTTGTGAAGCAGGTCTGCAGGTGTCTGTCTTTCTCTCCCCCCTCTCTATCTCCCCTTCCTCTCTCCATTTCTCTCTGTCCTATGTAACAACAACATCAGTAACATCAATAACTACAACAACAGTAAAAAACAAGGGCAACAAAAGGGAAAATAAATAAATATTAAAAATATTTTTAAAAGAAATGTTTTCATGCTTTTTTTGCATAGATAAGAAGTTGATTATAATATTCTTCTGTTCAGTTTCAGTAATTCTTCAGCTATTCATTGGTATATTTACTGACCAAAATAACTTTTCTTGCCATTATATTATGTCTTCTGCAAAATTGTTGGATTGTAGAGCTGTGCTATCAACCAGTCCGTGTTTCACACTTGAAGTACTTTTATTTTACTACTAGATAAATTCTGTAATCTAAGTTGTTGACCACTAGGAACTATATAGTTCCTGTAATAAGTAGTGGAGTAAAAACTGTTTGTAGTGGCCTCAACTTTCTATAAGACATAGACTGGGACTGCTTCCATAAAGAAAACCAAGTTTTTGATTTGATTTTAGGGGTAACAGACATTAGAGATCCAGTAACTAGTTTGATAATAACACCTTCAGGGATTTGTTCTTATATTTGTACTTGTGAAGATATTTGGGAATTTAAAGCTTTTGAGCTGATCATTTATTACAACTCAGTAAAACATAAAGGTATGTTCCTGCTTCTGCATTTTCCTCTTCCTTTATTTTATAAACAATATATATATATAAATTTCTTTAAGGTTGTTACTTTCATCAGTGGAATACTTTCTCTTGTGAAATTTCTTCCATTTGAAGAATGTTTAGTAAATACTTGAATTCCTTAATAGAAGGAACTGAGCAGTACTCTTGGTATGTGAAATGCCTTGGGTCTACTAAGTACTTAATGAACACTTTGGTATATTAATGTGGGAATCACTTCTTATAGAAAAATATTATATATCATGATTTAATGATGTTAATTTTTAAATCAGATATCATTTAGAAATATTACTAATTCTATAATTCTAATTCACTTTTGAGTTTCCTTCTTGTCACCTTTCTTTTTGGGATTATGAATACCTTTCAGTAATTAAATTTGTCCATTTGGACAAATAAATTTTCCTCTGCTTGAGCTTATCTGTTCCTCAATTTCTCTCAATATTTACAATACAGTGAATTCAACATGATAATATACAAGCCAGAGCTCCATTAAATTTTTCTTTTTTTTACTACTGATTTAATATTTTAAAATTATAATATGTCAGATGTCCATTTAGTTCTTGCAAAATAGATGTATTGAGACTGTGTTTTTATGAAAATAGAAATGAGAAGAAAATAACACTAGATGCTATTTTCTTCCTATTTAATTTGAATCAGGAGTTGTAGTCAGACAATACATTGGACTACTAGTTCTATAAAGGCTGAAAATCAGAAAATTAACTGTTAATACAATTGAGAAAAATGATTTCATAAATATTTATTGATGTTCTGTTAAGTTAGAATATTGGAGGTGTTATATGAAAAATGACCACTCAGATGGAAATTTTAATAACAATGCTGACTGATACTACAAATAAGAGTATCCTACAATAGAATTTGTGAGTGATGTAATAGCACAAAATGGTCCAATTTTTTAAGATGATACATTTTTCTATAAACTAATTTGAAGAAATGGAGAGAACTTTAGACATCAAAATTAAATTAGGACTTTAAAGCAGGAATATTATTTTGATTGGTTATGGCATTGATCAGTTGTGTTGTTGTCTTACCTAATATTTTATTTTACAGATTTCATTTATATGACTTTAACACTTAAGTCTCTGGTACTTTCTCCTCTTCTTCTCCTTCTCCTTCTTCATCTTCTCCTTCTCCTCCTCCTTTACCTCCTCCTTTTCCTTTCCCTCCTCCTCCTCCTTTCCCTCCTCCTCTTTCTCCTCTTCATCCTCCTCCTCCTTCTTTTTTGTTGTTTTGTTTGCCTCCAGGATTATCACTGGGGCTCATTGCCTGCACTAGGAACCCACTGCTCCTGGAGGTCATTTTTTTTTCTTTTTTGCCCTTGTTATTGTTGTTGGATAGAATAGAGAGAAATCAAGAGAGGAGGGGAAAACAGGGGGGGAGAGAAAGACACCTGCAGACCTGCTTCACTGTGAAGTGACCCCCCTGCAGATGTGGAGTTGGGGGCTCTAACTGGGATTGGTGTTTAAGCTTAGCGTCATGTGAGCTTAATCCACTGTGCTACTGCCTGGATCCCTCTGGTGCTTCTTTAGCTATTATAGACTCCATTTTAATTTTCAGTTAATTTAACTAATTTAGACATGAACTTTGGATTGTTCCAATCAAAATATATTCCATTAAAGAATATTTCCACATATATTGTTACAATAATCTTTCATTTAAATTTTACATTAATAATGTACATAGAAATTTATAAGTCCAGTGTTACCAATTATGAAAGGGTATAGTACACATTAAATGCACACCTGTAATTAAATGTACACACACATGAAATTAGTGGAGTCTTTAGATGTCCTCATCAATATGTACTCAGCATTATATGAATAAAGATGAATAGTTTTCTCATGTAATCAACCAAATCAAAGAACAAATTTTCCTATCACTTTAAGGATATAGTTGATATCTTTCCACTTAATTTGTGAATAAACCTTAAATAATTCAAATATAATTAATTCCCCAATAAAGAAATTTTAAAAAATAATAATTCAAAATAGAGGATAGCCAAAACACTGGGACAATGTACTGCTTGGTCATATGCAAGACCCAGGCTCAATCCTGGCCCTCTATTGCATTGAAGAAAACTGATGCTATGGTCTTTTCCATGCTCTCTACTGTTCTGACTCTATCTAAAATAAGTAATCTAATGATAAATTAATTAACAATTCAATATATAGCCCAAATGCTGAAGTTTACAACTTTATAACATTTATATTAGTCATGATGTGAACTTTAACTACATAAATATCTTTCATAATTTCACTTTACCAAAACAAGATACTAATGTTAATTAAATACCACCCAAACCACCCCAGCTCATAGATGTTATGCTGGATATATGTTATAATTTGAATAAGGTATTTTTAAAGTCACTTCATAAATTACAAAACTGGTTTATATGCTTCATAAGTAGTAAACTAAAATACATCTTGCTTGTTTAGATACAAATTCAGACTATTATTTATGTTGCCATATTGAAATTTCAGGAAGCTTCCGTTCCACAATAAGTTTTATCAGAACTGACTAGAGGTGATGAAATAAGATGAATGAATTGTAATTAGTAATTCTTTCCTCATATGTTTATACTCTAAAATTGGAGTAAGAAACATGAACTTAACAAGATTTAAAATCGTGATTCCTAGCCTGTACCAATTAAATTAAAATCTCTGTGCATGAGGCCTATACTTTGGCAAACCCTTCAAAGGATTCTAATGTGTAACCCATTTTGAAAACTGCTGACTCAGAAAAAAGTAACTTCTTTTGAATGAAAGCTTTCCTGAAGAGAAATATAGAGGAAGCCAGAAAGTTTCCAATAAAATACTCTGTCACCAAGAACTTACTATATATGAAAAATTTGTTCCTATAATACTATTTTTTTTTCAAAATAAGGAAATTTTCTGTCTTCATGGTTTCTTTATGTATTAGAAGAATTCAAGAGATTGTAGCATTTTTCTGTGCACAAAACTGATCCTATCACCTGCTATAATTACTTCAGGCGTTTTTCCTTCATAACACTTGTATGGGTTGCATTTTGTATTTTTATCATTACTTTTCAATTCATGCTTTTATCCCCTGGCAGAGGGTATTCTTCCTAAAATTCAACTTCAGGCTATTTCTATTCAGGGATACATGATTATTTTCAGGTGTTATGCTCACATAGTTAGCACTTGATCAGTATAGACTTCACAGATTAGTGAGTAGTACTTTGGGTAAAATTCAAAGATGATAAAATTCAAAGATGACGGGAGTCGGGCTGTGGCACAGCAGGTTAAGTGCAGGTGGCGCAAAGCACAAGGACCGGCATAAGGATCCTGGTTCGAACCCCGGCTCCCCACCTGCAGGGGAGTCGCTTCACAGGCGGTGAAGCAGGTCTGCAGGTGTCTATCTTTCTCTCCTCCTCTCTGTCTTCCCCTCCTCTCTCCATTTCTCTCTGTCCTATCCAACAACAACAACAATAATAACTACAACAATAAAACAACAAGGGCAACAAAAGGGAATAAATAAATAAAATAAATATTAAAAAATTTAAAAAAAAATTCAAAGATGATAGTGTTGACAGCCATGCGAGCAAATTGCTTTTGCTTTCACTTTTTGAAATCTCATCTAACAGATTGAAAACAGCATATTTTATTTGGAAATGTATTAGAATGTCTTTTACTTAAAAATAGGTTTTCTAATTTTGGAGTAATTATGATTCTGGCAATACACCATGCATAACATGTCTCATGCTACAGATGCCCCATGTTTATTTAATACCAAGTACCAACCTTAATAAGCCAGAAGTGGGTACTACTCTGGTGTCTCTGTCCCTGTCTCCCTCTGTCTCATATTAAATATAAATGGGTATATATATGATTTTGTATTACTTACAAATGGAAGAAATGTAAGAACATAATAATACTAAAGAAAAATATTGAGACGAGAACTAACACAGTATTATGTATATTCTTCAGGAAGGCAGAAAACTATTATATACATTTCTAAAATCCTTGTATTTTATCTTTTTAAATTTATTATTATTATTTATTTTTGCCTCCAGAGTTGTTGCTGGAGCTCGGTGTCTGCATTATGAATCCACTGCTCCTGGAGGCCATTTTTTTTCTCATTTTTATTGTTGTTGCCTTTGTTGTAGTTGTTATTGTTGTTACTGGATAGGACAGAGAGAAATCGAGAGAGGAGGGGAAGACACAGAGGAGGAGAGAAAGATAGACACTTGCAGACCTACTTCTCCGCTTGTGAAGTAACTCCCCCCCAAGTGGGGAACTAGGGGCTTAAAATGCCTTGTTGTTTATTTTAAGAAGAAATCGTTTGAAGGATCCTGAGTTCCTGATTTTTTTTTTTTTTTTTTTTTAGCAGGGCAATGCTCAGCTCTGGCTTATGGTGGTGTGGGTGATTGAACCTGGGACATTGGAGGCTCAGGCATGAGGATTTCTTTGCATAACCATTATGCTATCTACCACCATCCTGAAAGTCTATTTTCATCAGGAGGGAGAAGCTTTGGCATGGAATCAACATACAGCAAAATACATCTGTAAGGGTCCTCCATCACTGAAGGGAGATCTTAAAAATCTTAAGTTATAATACAATGTTTAAAATGTATAATTGAGATGTTTTAAATGTACAATTGAGATGATCAATTTATAATACTAGAATTAATGGAGACGCCACGATATAGGAAAGAGGAATGAATGGAGAAGCCATGATACAGGAATTATTTTGTGACATGATTGTAAAATCTTGGTAAGAAATACCTAATTCAGTTACTGAAGTAATAAAATACTTCAGTGTATGTGTTTTATTTGAATATCTGAAGAAGTGATTAATAGTATTGCTAGTCAAAGATACTATGTAATGTAACAAATACAACCAAATTATGGTAGACTTTATTTTATCACTGTGTAATTTGGCAAATAGCTAACCTCCACACATACAGAAATAAAAATGAGTAAAGCTACAGATGTGTAAAAAAAATGGAAGTTTATATGTGTTTGCTATCATATTTTTTCAATATATGATTTGTTGCTGGGAAATTGTGCATATGCAGCCACAACAATTTGTTATTTGATTTATTTCTTAGATATTTCTGTCCATAATTCCAAAACAGTTTCAAATTTATCATATGAAATATGATAGTAAAATGATCATTTTTATTTATAAAATGAAACATTGACAAGACCGTAGGATAAGAGGGGTACAATTCTACAAAGTTATATCCACCAGAACTCTGGAGGATCCCATCCCCTCCCTTGAAAGCTTTTATTTATTTATTTATTTATTTATTTATTTATTTATTCATTCATTCATTCATTCATTCATTTATTCCCTTTTTGTTGCCCTTGTTTTTTATTGTTGTAATTATTATTGTTGTTTTTCTTATTGATGTGGTCGTTGTTGGATAGGACAGAGAGAAATGGAGAGAGGAGGGAAAGACAGAGAGGGGGAGAGAAAGATAGACACCCAAAGACCTGTTTCACCACTTGTGAAGCGACTCCCCTGCAGGTGGGGAGCAGGGGGCTGGAACCAGGATCCTTATGCTGGTTCTTGCACTTTGTGCCATCTGTACTTAACCCGCTGCGCCACCTGAGCTTAACCCGCTGTGCTACCGCCCAACTCCCCCTTGAAAGCTTTTGTATTATTTATTCCCTGGGAGTGTGGACCCAGGATCATTATGGGGTACAGAAGGTAGAAGGTCTGGCTTCTGTAATTGCTTCCCAGCTGAACATGGGCAATGACAGGTCGATCCATACTCCCAGCCTGTCTCTCTCTCTAGTGGGGCAGAGCTCTGGGGAGGTAGGTTTCCAGTACACATTGGCGGGGTCATCTACCCAGGCAAGTCAGGATGGCATTGTGGTAGCATCTGGAACCTGGTGGCTAAAAAAGAGTTAACATATATACACCTTTCCCATTACTGGGAGCTACTCTCTTCCCTAACCCAGCTTTCCGGTCCTTTTTCCAGCCATGAAATCATCTCCCCAGATAATAACTGGGATCCACCTGCATATCATATTTCAGGCTCAGAGAAAAACAACAACAACAAAAACTAGTATAGCCACAGGCCCTTTGGAATATATCTAAAATATGCCTACTAGATAGCTACAAAAAAGTGTCCCTCCCAATTCTTCATCTGCACTATTCCAGCCTTTAGGTTCATGATTAATCAACAATTTGTTTGGCTTTGTATATTAACTCTCTTTTCAGCCACCAAGTTCTATATGCTAGCATGATGCCAACCAGACCTCCCTGGACAGACATCCCTACCAATGTGTCCTGGAGCCCTGATTCCCCAGAACCCTTCCCCACTAGGGAAAGAGAGAGGCAGGCTGGGGGTATGGATTGACCTGTCAATGCCCATATTCAGTGGGGAAGTAATTACAGAAGCCAGACCTTCCACCTTCTGCATCCCACAATGACCTTGGGTTCATACTCCCAGAGGGTTAAAGAATAGGTAAACTATCAAGGGAGGGGATGGGATAAGGAGTTCTAGTGGTGGGAATTGTGTGGAGTTGTACCCCTCTTATCCTATGGTTTTGTCAGTGTTCCTTTTTATAAATAAAAAAAATTTTAAAAATAAAATAATATTTAGATGGAAAAAATAAATAAAGCAAAACAAATTGTTGACTAATCATGAACCTAAAGGCTGGAATATTCCAGATGAAGATTTGAGGTTTCCGTTTTTGAAAAAGCTAGTAGGTCTATTTTAGGTATATTCCAAGTGGCCCTAGCTTTACTAGTTTTTGCCTGAGTCTGACGTCTGATATGTAGGTGGACCCAAGGTATTGTCTGGGGAGTAGGTGTCATAGTTGGAAAAAGGACTAGAAAGCTGGATGAGGGAAGAGATGGCTCCCAAATTTGAGAAAAACATAAATATTGTTAACTGTGAACCCCATTGATTTGAGATAATAATTTTTTACAATTTTACTTAACTTTCCCCCACAAAACACAGGCTACCTTTTTGCAGTTGAATTTCTATTCTCCAATTAAAACATTTCTTATTGTGAACTCTGCAGTTGACCCTATTTTCATCATTTTTGCATCAATATTGGTGTCACTAATAGTGTGTTTTCTGGAAGACAGATTCACTATTTGTGGATTCAAGGACCCATTTGGAAAAAATTTAAGGGCAACACTAGTTTTTTAAATACAATTAGTCTTAATAAAGAAAACAGACTACATAGGCTATTGAAGTATATGTAGCTTTTATTTGTATTTCATTTTGAATGCTATTTCTTAATTTGTTCTTATTCAAAAGAGGACCCCATCACATTGTAATAATGTTAAATGGCAGGATGAAGGGAATTTCTAGCTAATATTTAGAGATATATTTCAAGACTACTTAAATATAATGTCTTCTACCTTAATGTATATTTTAAAAGTTAATAATTTATGACTAATCTAAAACACCTTATTATAAGACCTATAGCAATACATTTACCAGGATTATTGTAATATGACCCAGTAAAGTCTGTTATCTTGCTTGACATGATAATCTTAGACTTATGGTGATATGAACTATCATCATAAATAATAAAATAAATATATTTTATCACAGCATATTGGAGTATTAACATATGACTATGTAAATAATTATACATTTTTATATGCTTATAAATACTAAAGCAAAATTCCATTAGAATTCTAATGCTAGTGGGAAGACCTGAGAGATCAGTCCATTACCTTGTTTAATAGGTAAAAATTTCAGGCCAAACAGGTAGTTATTTAGATTGCTATGAGCCATGACTATAATCAAACTCCCTTGATTGCTGGTCTACTGTGTCTCATTTTACTGATTTTTATGTGAATCAGGTACTTTTTCTCTACAACCTTATTTTTGTTAGCAAACTTAGTTTCCTTTTCCTACATGGAAATCAAACTTTTTTCCCTTCCACTTTAAATCTTGTCTGAAACTGTGTAAATGGTGTTAGAACAGCCTAAACCAGACGATATCTGGTGCATGTTTTTAGATTATGTTAAAGTAAAGGTCAGGAATGAAAAAGTCAAAATAGATTAAAGGCAAAACCAGTGTGAACACTAAACCCAATATCTACTAAATATATAAAGCAAAGATTGGCCAAACATTCACCCTTTTGATTAAAAACCTACTGAAATATAAATTAATCCCTATATAATTAAATTACTTACTGTTGACATTAAAGTTCTTGACTTTTGTAATTATTTCACATGTTCATGTATAACTCCTGTCCAAAACAACAAACTCAAACTTATTGACCCAAAGGAACATAATTCTATACAGTTTAAAAATAGGAATAATTTAAAAATAGTTGAATAATTTCATCAGAAGGTTACTGTGGCTGCATTTAAAAGAGTCACGTCATACCTCAGGAGAAATAATTCTTAATGTCATATATTTAAATATAAGGCATTTATATCTAAATTAATTTACATATGCTTGTGAATTATAATTGGAGCAGCAAAAATACAACCTGATAGGAATATCTTAAGAACTGCACTAAAGAGGCATAATCTTATTTTATGATGAGTAGGCTATCCCTTGCAGAAAGAAATTTAAAGATAGTCATTCTCAGACAATTTTGACAATCTGTAGTTGTTTTTGTTGTTTGTATTATAGTCTTCAAATGATGATTTATTTCTAGTGATTATTAATAGATGCCATTCTAGGATACATTTATTTTAAGATTAATTTCAATGATTATATTTGAAGGAAATTTTTCACATGAGACAGAAAGGACTTGTAAAGGAAGAGTAAAGGAGGGGAGGGTAAAAGAAAAGAGGCAAGGGGAGGGGAAGGGAGGGAAGAGGAGACAAGGGAGAGGGGATGGAGTCAATCCCTAGTGACACCTTACTAAGCAGGAAGTGAGTAGTGCTCTGGTGTCTTTCTATCCCTCTTTCCTTCTATTCACATTAAATATAAATGGATAAATCTAAAAACAAATATTCTATAAGAGAGATAGTTTGGGGAAAGATGATTTTGCATTACTTACAAATGAGAGAAATGTAAGAACATAGAAGTACTAAATAAATTATTAGGAGGAAAAAAGACAACAAACATAGTGTTAAGTACATTCTTCAGAAAGGCAAAAACTATCATATGGATGGGAGGGGAAATGAAAGGGAAGGGAAGGGAGCAGCTAGAGCACCAATCAGGAGCCTATAGCATGGAACACTAGTGCTTTACCAGTTGAGCCATTTCCTCAGCTGAAGATACATTTCTTGACATATACTCTACAATACATCTTTGATTTTTAAAAATCATTAATAGAAAGATTCATAGAATGAAATTGTATGGAGTGGGATTGGAATGTGTGACAATTTGAAGAAATAAAGTTGATAAAACAAATATGTTTGAATGAAATTGTGAAAGGTATATATATTATATATGTATATATACATACATATACATATACATATACATATACATATACATATACATATACATATACATATACATATATATATAGAGAGAGAGGACACAGAAATATTATTGGGCTCCTAGTAAATAGTTAATGAACATTGTCACAGTACTTACTGAAGGGTATAAAAATGACCTAATAATTCTTGTCTTCATTAGTTTACACTCAAGTAATGGTTACTCTGTACTGTCAAAGGCATATAATCAGTGCTTTGAATACTCAGAAGAATGATTTTATAGAGAGTACTATAGAGAATGGAATGAAAGAAGATAGACTAGGCATAGTAAAGGGCAGAACAATTGTAAAAGAGAAGAAAACCAACTTTTGGGATTATCTCTATTGTAGACAATCTTATCTGACTCCACTTCTACATGAAGTGTACTCTCATGTACTCTAGTTAGTCTCTGTTTTCACCTCTGCAGTAGTTATACTGTTATATTTCTCCCTACTTTCTTGCCTTTTTTCTTGCCCTACCTGATCCCCAGCTTCTTTGAATCATTCATCTATGCATTCCAGAACCAACTATGGCACCAGGTTAATAGTGTATGATATATAGAGTTTGTTGGATGGTTATTTTAGCAGTTTTGCTTTTTTTTTTTTCTTCAGAAGTATTCAAATGTTGTGAAAAAGCATGCATCATTGTATCTGGCCATTGACATTACAGCATGATCCAAACAGGACCTTTTTTTTTTTTTGGCTTTCTTTTTATTTTTACTAGTGATTTAAAAAAAACTGTAAAATAGAGGGGCTCGGAGGTGGCACACCTGGTTGAATGCACATGTTACAATGTGCGAGGATCCAGGTTCAAGTCCCCAGTCCCCACCTACAAGGGGGAAAGCTTTATGAGTGAGTGGTGAAGCAGTGCTGCAGGTGTGCAGGTGTTTCTCTTCACCACTCCTTCCCTCTCAATTTCTGATTCTGTCTGTCCAATAAGTTTTAAATTTTTTATAAAATGTAAAATAATAGAAGTATAATTTCATATAGTTCCCACCACCAGAGTTCTGTATCTCATTCCACCCACTGAAAACTATAGTAGTTTTTCCAAGGTCACCAATATGGACTGATTCTATAACTACCTGTATCTCTTTGTGTGGATATGTAAGTGTACAAATGTATTCCTCCATTTTATCAATGGACTTGCTTTCTTTGTTACCGTTCTAGTTCACCACTACACCTATTACTACTACTTCCAAGTGTCCTTCCACTTATTTCTCAGATATAAGTGAAACCATGCATGGCTTTTGCTGATCTTTTCAAAATTTGCTTCCTTTTCATTGATGGTTTAAAAACAAAATACCTTTTGAAAAATGCTTCAGGTCCTTGTGGGATGGGAGTATACAGCACTCTGGACTAATTCCTGAATTTTTTTACCCCTCTGGGAGTACGGAACAAAATTATTTTTCAGGTGTAGAAGTTGGGAGTTCTGACTTCTGTAATTACTTCTCAGATGGACTTGGACACTGGCAGGTCAATCCATAGTCCAAGTCAAATAGGACCTTTTTTTAAGTTCTCTTTCATCCTTTTACTTATTTTTTAATTTATTTTTATTTAATTTTTTATTTATAAAAAGGAAACTGATTAAACAATAGGGTAAGAGGGGTACAACTTCACAGTTCCCACCGCCAGAACTCTATATCCCACCCCCTCCCCTAATAGCTTTCCTATTCTTTAACCCTCTGGGAGTATGGAGCCAAGGTCATTGTGGGATGCAGAAGGTGGAAGGTATGGTTTCTGTAATTGCTTCCCCGCTGAACATAGGTGTTGACTGGTCGATCTATACTCCCAGCCTGTCTTTGTTTTTCCCTAGTGGGTTAGGGCTCTGGGGAATTGGAGCTCCAGGACATTGGTGGGGTTGTCTGTACAGGGAAATGCATCATGCTAGCATCATGCTAGCATCTAGAACCTGGTGATTAAAAAGAGAGTTAACATATAAAGCCAAACAAATTGTTGAACAATCATGAATCTAAAGGCTGGAATAGTACAGGTGAAGAGTTGGGGGGCCCTCCAATTTTTAGATAGCTAGTAGGAATATTTTAGTTATATTCCAAAGTGCCTGTGGCTATACTAGTTTTTGTTGTTGTTGTTGTTTGTTTGTTTTATTTGTTTGTTTTTTGCCTGAGCTTGAAATCTGATATGCAGGTGGATTCTAATTATTGTCTGGGGAGGTGATGTCATGGTTTGCAGAAGGTCCAGAAAGCTGGATCAGGGAAGAGTGTAGCTCCCAAATATAGGAAAGGTGTATAAATATTGTGGACTGTAAACCTTATCGATTTGATGTGATCTGGGGCCCATATTCAGCTTAGGAGCCTATGTGATCTCTACATCCCTGTAGATCTGAGCTCACATTCTGTGGTCATAAGTAGGAACGTTCCAAGCTGCCCCACTATCAGGACCCATCTTCTTCAGGTGTAGCATAGAGTACGTTGTCCATCCTGGTCTATATCTAGGTTTTGGGATTTTTGTTAGGAAGTGAACCTTCTGGAATGGAATTTGAGAATACTATGAAAGGAAAGGTCTCACCTGAGTAATGAGGTTGAAGGGTTGACATTCCATGCCTGACGTCTCTGGACCCAGTCTGAAGTGAAGCCTGCTGAGGTGGTACTCCTTGCATTGATTAGGTTGGGATCAGAAGATGCAATATCATTTGGTATGAATTGAGAAAAGCATGTAGGAAGTGAGCCCCACCCTAGAGGTTCCAGGACTGGCTCTAAAGAGGAAGTGGGAGGATCCTGCGGTATTAGGGTTTAAGAAGACAATAGATAGTTATTACTATAATCACACTATTTGGCAGTAGAGTTAATTCTGAAATATCCCTTTGTTAGGGTTTGCTGTATCATACACATCATCACCATAATTTATGTCCTTTGACATTATTTGCATATAGCTGTGCCACCGGTTGCTTCTGTTCTCCCTGGTCTAAGCTTTTAAGAGAGTCAACACATCAAAGACTCAGCCTATGTATTAAAAAGACTCAGTTTGTGCTTTAAAAAGTTTGAGACAGTCAATCAATATTTCCCCTCTCATATTAAGTAAATAGTGATTTATATGACTACGAATTGATTGGAGTGTACATAAACACTATTTCCACCACCAAAAGACTGTGTCCCATCCCACCCTCCCCAACCTGTGAAGCTGAACATTCACCCTCACCCTCAACCCAGGGTTTTTACTTTGGTGCCCTACTCCAAATTCAGTCAAATCCTGCTTTGAGTTCCCCTTTCTGTTTTTCTTCTCAGCTTCTCTTTATGAGTGGGATCATCCCATACTCATCTTTGTCTTTCTGACTTAGCTCACGTAACATAATCCTTCTACCTCCATCCAAGATGGGTCAGAGAAGGTGGGTTCATTGTTCTTAATAGCTACATAGTACTCTGTTGTGTATATATACCACAACATTCTCAGCCATTCATCTCTTGTTGGGCACTTGGATAGCTTCCAGGTTTTAGCTGTTATGAATTGTGCTGCTATAAACATAGGTGTACACATTTCTTTTTGATTGAGTATTATGTAGTCCTTGGGGTATATCCCTAGGAGAGGGACTACTGGGTCATATGGAAGGTCCATGTCTAGCCTTGTGAGAGTTCTCCAGACTGCTCTCCATAGAGGCTGGACCAGTTTACATTTCCACCAGCAGTGCAGAAGGGTCCCTTTGTCCCCACAGCCTCTCCAGCATTTGTTGCTGCTGTCCTTTTTGATGTATGCCATCATCACAGGGGTGAGATGGTATCTCAATGTTGTCTTTATTTGCATTTCTCTGACAATCAGTGACCTGGAGCAATTTTTCATGTGTTTCTTAGCCTTTTGGATCTCTTCTGTAGTAAATGTTCTGTTCATATCCTCTGTCTGGTTTTGGATGGGGTCATTTGGTTTTCTGTTGCTAAGTTTGCTGAGCTCTTTGTATACTTTGGTTATTAGTCTCCTGTCTGATGTATGGCATGTGAAGACCTTCTTCCATTCTGTGAGGAGTCTCTTTGTATGATAGTTTCTTTGACTGTGCAGAAGCTTTTCAGTGCATGTTTCAATCCAGTTTTCCCAGTATCATTTATTGAAGAAAGCCTCCTTCCTCCATTTAAAATTTTGGGTCCCCTTATTAAAGATTAGATTCCATAGGTGTGGGGGTTTTAGGTCTGGGCTGTTAGTTATGTTCTACTAGTCTGTGTGCCTATTTTTGTTGCAGTACCAGGCTTTTTTGATGATGATGGCCTTATAATTTAGTTTGAGATCTGGGAGTGTGATGCCTCCATTTCTGTTTCTTTTCCTCAAGATTGTTTTGGCAATTCTAGGTGTTTTCTGGTTCCAGATAAATGATGGTAGTTTTTGTTCTATTCTCTTAAAGAAGCTTGGTGGAACTTTGATGGGTATTGCATTAAATTTGTATATGGCCCTGGGGAGAATATTCATTTTGATGATATTTATTCTTCCAATCAATGAGCATGGGATGTCTTTCCACTTTATGGTATCAGTTTCTATTTCCTTGAATAGTGACTCAGAGTTTTCAGTATACAGGTCTTCTTTGGTCAGGTTTATTCCTAAGTATTTTACTAATTTTGCTTCAGCAGTGAATGGGAGTGATTTCTGGATGTCTTCTTCGATTTAGTGTTGGCAAAAAGAAATGCTACTGATTTTTGTACATTGATTTTGTAACCTGACACCTTGCTATATTGCCTAATAACTTCCAGTAGTTTTCTGCTGGATTCTTTAGGTTTTTCTATGTATACTGTCATATCATCTGCAAATAGTGAGAGCTTGACTTCTTCCCTTCCAATCTGTATTCCTTTGATTTCTTTATCTTGCCTGATTGATATGGAAAGAACTTCTGATACTATGTTGAAGAGTAATGGTGATAATGGACAGCCCTGTCTAGTCCCTTATCTGAGGGGGAATGCTTTCAGCTTCTGTCCATTGAGTATGATGTTGGCTGTAGGTTTGCTATATATGTACTCCACTATCTTGAGGAATTTCCCATCTATTCCCATTTTTCTGTAGTGTTTTGAGCATGAATGGGTGTTGGATTTTGTCTAAGATTTTCTCTGCATCTATTGAGATAATCATGTGGTTTTTAGTTTTGCTTTTATTGATGTGGTGAATACATTGATTGACTTACCTATGTTGAACCAGCTTTGCATTCCTGATATAAATCCAACTTGGTCATGATGAATAATCTTCTTGATATACCGCTGTATCCGGTTGGCCAGGATCTTGTTCAATATTTTGGCATCTATGATCAACAGAGATATTAGTCTGTCGTTTTCCTTTTTTGTTGTGCCCCTATCTGCTTTTGGTATCGGGGTGATGTTGGCTTCATAGAAGGTGGAAGGGAGTATTCCTGTTTCTTCGATGTTGTTGAAAAGCTTTAGAAGTATGGGTATTTACTCTTTCCAGAAGGTTTTATAGAATTCATTTGTGAAGCCGTCTAGTCCAGGGCTTTTGCTGTTGGGAAGATTGTTAATAACTGTTTCGGTTTCTTTGTCTGTGATGGGTGCAGTTAGGTTTTGTAGTTCTTCTTGGTTCAGTTTTGGAAGGGCATATGTTTCTGGAATTCTTCCATGTTTTTCAGATTCTCTAGCTTGGAGGCATATAGTTCTTCATAGAAGTTTCAACAAGGGCAACAAAAGGGTATAAATAAGTAAATATTAAAAAAAATCTCTGAATTTGAATAGAACAAATACCACTCACAATGAGAAAAGATAGTTTGAGGGAGATTTTTTGAGGAAGAGGTACTTATGGAGCTCCTGTCCTGCCTGTAGGAACTGGTCACTTGAAACAAGCTCTGCAAGCATGTGTATGCTCTCCCATTTGCTACCATGTAACCGCCCCCACCCCATCTTAGAAACACTTCAGTATCTCTTTCAATTATTTAAAAATATTGTTAAAAAATTACATATCAGACCAAATCCTAACCCAAACTTCTCACTTCCTCGACCTTACGAGAGTGATTTCTTCTAAAGAGAAATCTATACTTTGGAGTGTATTTCAAATGAAAATTTACTTGAGTAAGTCTCCCGCCTCCTCAAGTTTCCATGGCAAGTGTGGTTTTAAGTTCTCTCTCAACTGTGTAGAAAATCTGGGATGTGGGAGTAAAAGGGTGAGCATCAGTGTGTGCATAGTTCAAACATTAAAATTGTATTCCCAGAATTTCCTGGAAGAAGTTTATATCAACCTGACCCAGAATTACCTCTGCTATTTGCTTTGGTGAATCATTTAAATCAGTTAACTGTTGTCTTTGGCTTCAAGTTAGAGTCAGGGTGATTTGAAAACTATGAACACTGAATATTAAAGCTACAAGAAGTAAAAGTGGGACATACTGACACCGAATATAGGTTGAGATGAATCAGTTTGTCAGCTTTCAAGTTTTATAATTATCTACCTAAAAATACTCTGTTATTCTCCATCACTATCTTTAGTTGTTTACCTTGCTTGCCACTTAGAAAAACTCCTAGTGCTATACAATATGTTTGTTTTTAGATTCCAATATTACTCTCCAATATTTTCCATTTAATTACATCTTAACTACCATATATTTGTCTTGAGATAAATATAGTAACTCACTAATCAAACTAATTGTGACTGGGTTTTGGTAGCATTACCAAAATTGATAGTCACTGTAGGGAGGAAGGGCAGTTTCTGTTAGTTGGATGATACAGGTGTTGTTAAAGAGACCAAAACTGATACAGTTTTTTTTTTGGTCATGGGCTCTGAGAATAAAGGTAGTTGTCAAATGATTCCAGATTTTTATTGTTTAATATTAATCATCCTAAATGTGATATTGCTTTACTAGCCAGAACAGAGAAAGAACAGTCAATAAATCATGGTTTGTCACTCTGGCCTACTTGCTTTTGCTTCTCCCTCAGTTTTCATATCCATTCTGCCTGATTAAGACTCAATCTGCCGAGCTATTAAAAATGTGACTGAGCAGAAATTGTCACTTGGGCTGCATAGACTGCACAAACTTTCTTTTGTTCCACCAAAATCATCAATTCTAATAACTTAAAATAGATTATAGCTATGGATCCAATTTTGAGACCTCCCTTTCATGATTTTCGCCTTTCTCTTTCATATTAGATACGAAAAAACTTAGTTGAAAAATTAACCATGGTTGTTTGTTCTGAAAACCAATTAGGGCACAAGTCCAGGTCAGATCTGAGAGAGGAAATACTTAAAAATCCAAGTGACATTATCCACTGAAACACAATCTCAAGCTTGAAAGGAAAGTGTAAGAATGCTTATAAAAGTTTAATAATTATTAAATATGAGTGGAGAGGATATATGCATTAGCTAAATTTCTACCTATACCACATAAAACAAACATAATCAACAAGGAAGGCAATAAAACACCCACACAAACAGTAAACTTCTTGAGAAGTAAAGTGGAGTTCCTTCTTTTTTTAAAATTTTTTTGATATTTATTTATTTCCTTTTGTTGCCCTTGTTTTTGTTGTTGTAGTTATTTGTTGTAGAGCCAGATGTTGTAGTGCGCGGGCCGCAGAGAAGAGAGAGAGAGGGTCCGGAGCGAAGAGGAAACACAAATCTTTATTTGCGCTGGCACCTCAGAGTTGGGTGTTAGAGAAGCAGGTTGGGCCATGTAGAGTTAGAGAAAATGGCCGCCTCACGCAGTAACCTTTCCTGCGTCTGAACACCAGAGTGGAGCGCCGGCAAGAGAGCGAGGTATGGAAAACGAAGGGTTTTTATAGGAGTAGCTTTTGCGAGAATGGGAAGGGGGAGGAGTAACCATCGCACTCCAGGATAGGATGATAACTCTTGTGAGAATGGGAGGGGGGAGGAGTAACCAGAGCACTCCAGATATCGTGGGGATATAGACAATGTCCTGAGGGCACAACATGGCTGAACAGGCACTCCCAACTCTCCAGGGAACTAGCAGTAGCCTGAGGGGACAACATGGCAGATGTGACTGCATTGGCACAATTTCCCAGCAGTTATTATTGTTGTTGATGATGTCATTGTTGTTAGATAGGACAGAGAGAAATGGAGAGAGGAGGAAAAGACAGAGAGAGGAGGGAAAGACAGAGAGAAAGATAGACACCTGCAGACCTGCTTAACCGCCTGTGAAGCAACTCCCTTGCAGGTGGGGAGTTAGGGGCTTGAACAGGTATACTTATGCTAGTCCTTGTGCTTTGCGCCACGTGCACTGAACCCACTGCGCTACTGCCCAACTTCCAGTGGAGTTCCTTCTGTAGAATACATCCTAGATTTCGTGGATGGAATTAAATTCATAAGCAGTTGTATCTAGTGAATTATCTGGTAAATTGGAGAAATTTTGGAATTGCATTTTGACCTTTGGGGAATGAAATATATCTGAATGATTTCTATTTAATATAATTCAGATACATTTCACAAGTCTATTCAGAGTAGGAAGTCCTTGAAAACCCATATTTCATAAACAATAACTATTATGGGTACAACAAAATTAGAAATCACTCCCTATATCCTTCCTGACTCTCATCTAAATGTTTGTGTACTCTATGGCTCACAGTTAGAAACACTGGATTCTTAGCTTTCTTGCTCTGGGTAGTTCCTCTATAGAATCTGGATTTGAAGGAGCTTGAGAAAGCATATGCTCTCCATCTCACCTTTGTCCTCACTAGCTCATTGTGGATATTTTCTAGCCAGTTGATATAATTACTTTTTAAATATTTTTTTATTCTAATGACAAAGAGGGGGAGAAAGATGCAGAGAGAAAAGACCAGAGCACTGCTCAGCTCTGGCTTATGGTGGTACAGGGAATTAAACCTGTAACTTTGTATACCTTAGGCATGAACATTTTTTTTTTGTATAACCTTAATGCTGTCTCCCCAACCCAATCGGTGTAGTTCTTGAGTAAATTGGCTCAGCTCAATTTCCCAGGCATAATGGAGGTAAGCACTTTGGAAAGTAAAAGTGGGGCTGGGTGATGGTGCAATGGGTTAAGCACACATAGTGTGAAGCACATGGACCCACACAAGGATTCCGGTTCAAGTCCCCAGCTCCCCAGCTCCCCACCTGCAGAGGGGTCACTTTATAAGCAATGTAGCAGTTCTGCAGGTATCTGTCTTTCTCTCCCCCTCTCTATCTTCCACTCCCCTCTCAATTTCTTCCTGTCCAATCAAAAAAAAGTAAAACTAAGGGACCTTTTAGTGATACTAGCATTGACTTGTACTTATTTTTTTTTAATATTTTATTTATTTTCCCTTTTGTTGCTCTTTTTTATTGTTGTTGTAGTTATTCTTGTTGTTATTGATGTCATCGTTGTTGGATAGGACAGAGAGAAATGGAGAAAGAAGGGGAATACAGAGGGGAAGAGAAAGACACCTACAGACTTGCTTCACCACCTGTGAAGCGTCCCCGCTGCAGGTGGGGAGCCGGGGGCTCGAACCGGGATCCTTCAGCCGGTCCTTGTGCTTTGTGCACTTAACCCGCTGTGCTACCACCTGACTCCCAAATTGTACTTAATTTAAAATAGCCATGCAGTAGAAAATGGAGATATAGGACCTGGGTTTAAATACCATTGCTGCTATTTGGTTGTTGTGTGGGCTTGAGAGAATTACTTAACTTCTTTGATTATTAGTTTTTTGTTTGTTTGTTTATCTAAATAGCAATTGCTGTATTCACTTCACGGTGTTTCTATAAGCACTAAATAAAATTCACATGAAGTGTGGTGCTTGTTTCTTAATAAGAATACAAGTTATAGGTGTCACATTAATAGTTAAGAAACAGAGTGGTGATGGGGTCTACCATCTTTGCCTAAATGGTCCACGTGCTTGATCTTTCATTTTCCTTATTAAAGTTTAAAATATTGGGGAAAAACCCAAGTGGAATACATAGGTAGAGTTAGGGGGAAAAGCCTTTAACAATGGAATAAAAATTATTAATTAGATCCCCACCTGTAAAGAAAAAGCTGCTCAATTGATGGAGTGGAACTGTAGATATCTTTCATTCTCTCTCCCTATTTCACCTCATTTTCTTAATATCTTAGTTAATGGGACAGGGTGGTGGCAACCTGGATTCTTACACATGGCAATGTATGCATTCTACTGGGCAAGCCTCCTGCCAGTACTCAGAATAAACCTTTTAAAAAATCAAGACAAGGGAGTCAGGCGGTAGGGCAGTGGGTTAAGTGCACGTGGCGCAAAACACAAGGACCAGCGTGAGGATCCTGGTTCGAGCCCCTGACACCCCACCTGCAGGGGAGTTGTTTCACAAGCGGTGAAGCTGGTCTGCATGTGTCTATCTTTCTCTCCCCCTCTCTGTCTTCTCCTCCTCTCTCCATTTCTGTGTCCTATCCAACTACAATGACATCAATAACAACAATAATAACTACAACAATAAAACAACAAGGGCAACAAAAGGGAAAATAAATAAATATTTTAAAAAAATTTTTAAATCAAGTCAAATAACAAGACTAAACTTTCCTGTAGGTTTGTTTTAGTCTTTTAAAGAAAATTTGTACTGGGAAGAGTTAAACAAGTAAGGAAGACCTTATAGCGGCCAAGACTGTTTCACTAGAGGACGGACATTGTATTGAAAGTCACTGAAATAAAAGGAAGAATATTTTTAAACATTGTGGTGAGCTAATAGGAAAATATTAGAGACTTTGGAAGGGAGGTTGGTCAATGAGATTAGCTTGTCTACTTTTGCTAATTGGCTGTTACAGAAGTTAAGCTCCAACCTTTGAACAAAGACTGGAAGGGGATACCTGCTTATCCAACCAGATCAGCCAAATCAACCCTGGCAATCAGTGAGGTAACAGATGTCATAGCCAGCTCACCCTCACATCCCAGGCTAATATTGAAATGTATAATGTAATGAAATTCCAAAAGTGTCTATCTACTTGACAAGAGGATTCACAATAACATGAGCAGAGTTTGGCTAAGGAAGAAATTTTGGTAGAAACTATTAACAATCTATAATAGGAGACTATTATAAACCAGAATGTGCTTGGGGACTTTGAAAAAGTCTATTTTTTTTTCTTTGAGTTTGTATAGTCTGTCTGACAATAGGTTATGGGCCACAAATTTCTAAATTTAAGATAAAATCTTTAAGCTGGAAAAAAGATTTTTTTTGAAGTTTTTTGGAGAGGCTTTCTGCTTTACTTTTTTTTTAAGTTCTCTTTTGAGTTCCTCTTTTCTTTTCTTTATTTTTTTTCTGCACAGATGTAAGTCTTTTGATTTCTTGCTTCCCTAGTTACCTTCTGCCCATGGAGCTTTTTTCTACCCCATATTACCAGGGCCTTTTGAGTCCATATACTGTGTGTGTGTGTGTGTGTGTGTGTGTGTGTGTGTGTGTATATATATATATATATAATTGCTGTTTCTCTGCTTAGTTTCTTCTGATGAAAACTGTCTGGTTTTGGTGGGTATCTTTCAGATCTTATACTTTAAAATTATTATACTTTACAGTTTTTGATCTGGCACAGTAGTGACAAGCTTGACAAAGAAAACTCCCCTATGTGCAACAATAGTCTTGTGTCTTGGCAGGAAAATCACAGTAACATCACTTCTGTGATTACATTTCTTTAAGACTTTTTTTCCCCTGCCATTTGACAACTTGCATTTGACAAATGGATTATTGATATATTTGTGTGTAGGCATTGATTTGGCAAGTTATCTCCCCTTCCTTTTCTTAGATGTTTTCTAGAACTATGCTTTTGAAGCTGAGAAGTGAAAATATTCACTAGCTACTGTGGTGTTACATTGAATAAGTGTCTTCCATAATCCAGGTATTTGTGACACTCCTTATCATAGTGGTAATTACAGAGTATTATAATCTTCTGTGCTATCTCTGTGTAAGGCTAATACAGATAACTCTATGTCTGTAAAAAATGGGGTTAGCCAACTTACTGTGCATTGATTTCTGTTATTAATGTAGAGGTTAGCGATATTTTCTTTTTTCCACCAGGTTTATAGCTAGAGCTTTGTACCTACATGATAAACCCAATGTTGTCGGTAGATGTTCCTCTCTGTCTCTGTATTAATAATTACCCAATGGGCAATTTATCTAAACATACCTGTATACATTTAGAACTCTACTTAAGGTTATTGGATGTAAATTTATATAAGTATTTAAAACAACCAGAAATATTTAAAGACTTGTGTATTAAATGTTAAAGATGTACTAAAAGGAAAAAATGTGAAGCCTGGCCTGTGGCACAAGAGGTTGAACATACATGTTATAATGTGCAAGAACCCAGGTTCGAGTCCCTGGTTCACACCTGCAGAAGGAAAGCTTTGCAAGTGGTGAAGCAGTATTGCAGGTGTCTCCCTGCTTTCTATTCCCTCTCTATTACCCCTTTCCCTCTCAATTTCTGGCTGTCTGTATCCAATAAATAAATAAAAATAATAGAAAAAGACCCAGGTTCAAGTCCCTGGTCCCTACCTGCAGAGGGAAAGCTTCGTAAGTGGTGAAGCAGTGCCACAGGTGTCTTTCTGTCTCTCTCCCTCTCTATATACCCCTTTCTTTCAATTTTTGGCTGCTTGTCCAATAAATAAATAAAGACTATAAAAAAATAAAAATGTATAATAGGTGAGGGAAATTTCTAAAAATATTTTATTAATTTAATATTGGATAGAAACAAAGAGAAATTAAGAGAGTAGATAGAGAGATAGAGACAGAAAGACACCTGAAGCCCTGCTTCACCACTCATGAAGCTTTCTCCTTGCAGATCAGGGCCAGAGACTTGATTCTGGGTCCCTGAGTACTGTAATACTTGTGCTTAACAAGGTACACCATCACCTGGCCCCAAGGTGATTTTTTTTAAATTCAGTGCTATGA
Source organism: Erinaceus europaeus (assembly GCF_950295315.1). Classification (NCBI taxonomy): domain Eukaryota; kingdom Metazoa; phylum Chordata; class Mammalia; order Eulipotyphla; family Erinaceidae; genus Erinaceus; species Erinaceus europaeus. The sequence continues at coordinate 73,454,713 of NC_080165.1, read as the reverse complement.
ATGAATGTGTGATCTTACTCTTTTTTAAAATTTTTATTTATAAAAAGGAAACACTGACAAAACCATGGGATAAGAAGGGTACAACTCCACACAATTCCCATCACCAGAACTCCTTATCCCATCCCCTCACCTGATATCTTCCCTATTCTTTATCCATCAGGAAGTATGGACCTAGAATCATTCATTATGGGGTGCAGAAGGTGGAATGTCTCGCTTCTGTAATTGCTTCCTGCTGAACATGGGCATTGGAAGGTCGATCCATACTCCCAGCCTGTCTCTCTCTTTCCCTAGTGGGGAAAGGCTCTGGGGAAGCAGGGCTCTATGACACCTTGGTGGGATCCTCTGCCTAGGGAAGTCCAGTTGGCATCATGTTAGCATCTGGAACCTGGTGGCTGAACAAAAAGAGTTAACATATAAAGCCAAACAAGTTGTTGACTAATCATGAACCTAAAGGCTGTAATATTGCAGATGAAGATTTGGGGTCTGTGTTTTGAAGATAGCTAGTAGGCCTATATTAGTTATATTCCAAAGGTCCCATGACTATACTTCTTTTTTCCTGAGCCTGACATCTGATATGCAGGTGGATCCAAATTATTGTCTGAGGAGACGATGTCAACGTCATGGCTGGAAAAAGGGCTAGAAATCTGGATCAGGGAAGAGAGTAGCACCCCAATATAGGAAAGGTATATAAATATTGTTGACTGTAGATCCCATCAATTTGATCTAGGGCCCATATTCAGCTTAGGAGCCTATGTTACCTCTGTATCCCTGTAGATCTGAGCTCACACTCTGTGATCATGAGTAGGAACATTCTAAGCTGCCTCAATTTCAGGGCCCATCTTCCTCAGGTTGAACATAGAATATGTTGTCCAGCCTCTCTTCAGAGTATGGAACATTCTCTACCATTGTTGATCCAGATTGGGGCAAGGTCCTATGGGTGCCTACAAAGGGGTCTATTGTGTTATTGTTGATGGAGATGACCACTAACAATGGAGAGAGGGATTTATTCGAGGTCTAGGCCTGTCATGTCTGTTTGGGAATGTCAGGACTCCATGACTAGGGTCCCAGCTGATGGGGTGGCGTGATAGTGACTAAAGAGTCATCATTTTAAAAAATATTTATTTATTTATTTATTCTCTTTTGTTGCCCTTGTTGATTTATTGTTGTAGTTATTGATGTCGTCATTGTTGGATAGGATAGAGAGAAATGGAGAGAGGAGGGGCAGAAAGAGAGGGGAAGAGAAAGATAGACACCTGTAGACCTGAGTCACCACTTGTGGAGCCACTCCACTGCAGGTGATGGAGCCAGGGGCTCGAACCGGGATCCTTACACAGGTCCTTGCACTTTGTGCCACGTGCACTTAACCCACTGCACTACCGCCGGACTCCCAAGAGTCATCATTAATGTATGCCAGTCTGTTGGGCTTATTCAGCTTTCTAGTCCTTACTTTGATAAGGTTAGCTTTGGAGCGAGTAAGGGAAGTGTAATTGGAAGTTGGTGAGGAGGGTATCTAAGTCTAAGTAGGAACTATTTCATTAGGTACTTTAAGTTGTCTTTTTAGGTCGTTCTACTTGCTTGCTTCATTTACTGACTCACTGCAGACTACAGTGCACTTTTGCTTTCAGGTATATATTTTGCCCTCAATTATGGATACATGTGAATATATGCCCTATCTCATGGGACCTGGTCTAATCTGGGTTTGGGAGCTTTGTTAGGAATTGAACCAGCCAAGGTCTTACTCTTGAACAATAATCCTGAGCTGACTTTCAGCCCAATTTTTTAAAAATTTTATTGTACTATTTTTTTTTTTTTTAGAGAGAGAGGGAGAAATAGAAACTAAACTACTACACCACTAATCATGGGAGTTTTCCTAATACTGTCTTTGGTATTTTATGTGGAGCTACAGCTCCAACCCAGGACATTCTATAGCATGTGCTCTATCTATCAAACTCTACCCTACACACCCTACCCCTGAGTTAACTGGTTGAAAAGGGAGATATTTGTGACAAAGCAAAACAAGATTCATTTAGGAAAAATGTTTCAGATTCTGTTCACCTTAAGGATATATAACAGGGATGACTTTAAAAAAAAAACAATCTTTTTATTTATTCCCTTTTGTTACCCTTGTTTTATTGTTTAGTTATTATTGTTGTTGTTATTGATGTCGTTGTTGTTGGTTAGGACAGAGAGAAATGGAGAGAGGAGGAGAAGACAGAGGGGGAGAGAAAGATAGACACCTGCAGACCTGCTTCACTGCCTGTGAAGTGACTCCCCTGCAGGTGGGGAGCCGGGGGCTTGAACCGGGATGCTTCACACTGGTCCTTGTGCTTTACATCATGTGCACTTAACCCACTGTGCTACTACCTGACTCCCAGGGGTGACTTTCATACAGTTCTCTTTGGATCACTCCAGGTAGCTTCTTTTCCCCCCGGCCCCCCACACCATCCCACATCCCTAGTCCCCATAGACTTAATGTTTTTGGAGCAGTAAGAGTATGCAATTCCTGTCAGAAAATATTTTACAGGGATTATAAGTCAGTCATTCTTTATAAAGGACAAACCTTCCTCTTTAATTTGTTGAATTTTACCTATGCTCAAAATTAGCACTGCCTTAATAATCAGTACCTTTAATCTTGCAGTGATTTTTGTGAATATCTAAAGGCTAGCTATTAATGTGAATGAAGCATAATTCAAGCTGGTTATTTAAGGGCAGTTCAACTTTGTTCAGCATGTACCTACCATATAATATAAGCAATAAGCAATTTCTCCATCTCAGGCATGATAGTTAATTATAAATGTCAAAATAGTAGCTGCCTTGGTTATTTTGCTCCCAAATTATTTGAGTTTTCTGATGGAATATTTGGAAGCCAAAGTTGTGATTCATTCTTTGCTTTGAATCTCTCAAATGTAAAAATGTCTTTCCAGATTTTTAAATAACTTAAATCTATTTATATATTATGAAAGAGAAAAATGAGAAGGAAAGGGCTAGAGAGAGAAAGAGAAAAGACCAGAGCATTGCTTGATCCTACTTTAAGTGGTTCTGGGAATTGAACCCGGGACCTCTGGGGCCTCAGGTATATAAGTTGGTGCTCTAACATGGCGAGCTATTTCCCTGTCCTGACTCAAGTTTATTAATTATAGGATGTTGTGAACTGACAGGCACAAATTTTTTTCCAGTGTTAGACACATGGAAGTTGGTTATTTTGTAACAAGTTTTAATGTTATAGTAGAAGAACACAATGTATTTTAAAATATTTTAATACTCATTTTGAAATATTTAGTTGCTTATGTTTTATGAGAGAAAGAGAGAGAGACAGAGGGAGAGAGAGAGAGAGAGAGAGAACCGGAGCACATTTTCTTAGCTCTCCCATCCAATATTACTGAGGGGTTGAACCTGAGATTTTAGGTATGCTAGTCTTGAGCTCTAACATGGACTATTTCCCTGACCCAACCACCATTTTCCCTCCTTAATTTTCTTCAAGCACAAGCCTCTATAAAGTTCATTGCATAAAATAAATGATGCCTATGAGGAGGATGAATACCAGATGAGCACACTCAAAGGCATCATTTACTTATGCATTGCATTTTATGAAGGCTTGTACTTGAAGAAAATTAAGCAAAAAAAAAAATGTTGATTGCTTGGACAGAAACAGTAAAACTTGGAATGTTTTTTTTTTTTTTATTGAACCAAAATGAAGGACTGTGGGTGAGGAAAAAAAGAGAGAGCCTTGGAAGCTTTAGGGTCCTGGAGTATGATGGTAAAAAGATCCAAGTTGAAAGGGGTTGTGTTTTGCTGACACCTCTCACAGAGAGATGAGAGATTTTACCCATGCATCAACAACTGTGCTGTAATCCATTAAGCCCCCCAATTAAAAATTTATTCATGTTTACCCTTTAATCATTACTTCAATTAGTTAGTCAATTTTATTATAATTAAAATGAGTTTGGAGAGGAAGTAGAGTTTATTTTCATTTTTACAGTTTGTCTTATTTTTGAAAATCTACCCAATGACACGTTTAGTCTATAAAATAGATTTTGGGTCTTGAGTGATTCAGCATTGCTTAAGAATGCTTAAATGTATACCGTGTAAATATTTTTAAAAATAAAGGTCCTTGAAAAACGTATGAATAGGTATGGAATTATTTACGTTATGAAAGTCACCCCTTTTGTGTGCTTACACTCTGTGTGAGCATGGAAAACAAGCTGGCATTCACCTCCCCCTTCAAGGCACACAGTTTTTTGTTTTTTGTTTTGTTTTTTTGCTACACTGTACTGGGAAGTCATACTTACACTGGTTTCAGAAAAGTGGAGTCTTCTGACCTCCATTAAGATGTTAGCCTTTTTTTTTTTTTAAGTCTTTTCTCTAGTACCAATGCCACATTTTTATAACAAAACAGAGCTTACTACAGTGACATCTTCAGCTCCACATCTTTAACGGAAGAGTTGTTAGAGAATTTGAGCAAAGAAAATCTAAAACTTGCATTTTTTTAAAAAAAATTATTACCTTTATTTATAGGGTGGAGACAGAAATAGGAGGAGAGGGAGTCGGGCGGTGGCTCAGTGGGTTAAGTGCAAGTGGCGCAAAGCGCAGGGACCGGCGTAAGAATCCCGGTTCGAGCCCCCGGCTCCCCACCTGCAGGGGAGTCGCTTCACGTGCGGTGAAGCAGGTCTGCAGGTGTCTATTTTTCTCTCCCCTCTCTCTCTGTCTTCCCCTCCTCTCCCCATTTCTCTCTATCCTATCCAACAACAAAGCAACGTCAACAATGGCAATAATAACCTCAACGAGGCTGCAACAACTAGGGCAACAAAAGGGGAAAAAATGGCCTCCAGGAGCTGTGGATTCATGGTGCAGGCACCGAGCCCAGCAATAACCCTGGAGGAAAAAAAAATTTAGAAATAGGAGGAGAAGGGAGTCATAGAATGTAAGAGAGACACCTGCAACACTGCTTCACCACTAACAAAATTTTTCTTGTGCGGGTGGGGACTTGGGGCTTGAACCTGTGTCCTTGTGCATTGTAATATGTGCTCAACAAGGTGCACCACCACCCAGCCCCTTTAAAAAGCTATTAAAGTGAACATATAAGTGGATATGTTCAAACTGAATAAATAGTACATTCAAAATATAGTTTTGGTAACTGAATTTATTTCACTACTCAAAGTCAATATTGCATATAGTTACAATTTGTGTTTTTTATACATCATAGGTCAAAACTTTAGTCTATAAACCATTCATCAGTTGGGCCACATGCACTGTTAAATCCCCAAAACATCACAGGATTTCATCAATGTTCACCAAAGTCTTCTGCCTTTTCATCTTCCATATAATTTTTAGGATTATTCTGCTCCATTTGCTTAGGTTATACATGGTTATGCAATTTACCTTAGTCAATGAAATATGATAAGAAATGACTTTTAATAATTCTGAGTTCAAACACTTAAGAAGTAGTGTTACACTTGTCACCTCTTCCTTTGCCTTCTCTGGAAATCCATGATGATACTAATTTTAGAACCTTCTGGAATGAGAATAACATAGAGCAGAGACTTCTTCTACCTGAGACAAACTTGTAGTCAATGGGAAATAAACATTTGTTATTTAAAAACCCTAAGATTTAGGAACTGTTTGCCTCACAATATAATATAATGGGTTTTGAATGATGCAGCAAGGTAAATAACATTAAGATTTTTTTTTTCTCTCGGAATTAGCCAAAGGAGATACTCTTAAATGTGATTATTGCAACATGGCTTGGTAGGTGCTAGCTAGAGATGTCAAAGCCCACAGAAGCACAGAACATAGAACTTTTGTATAAGTTAGGAAAGAAAAATAATTACATGAAAGCTATAATTTGACCTAAAGAAAACTTTAATTATCCTCAGGTAGAAAAAACTAGAGATGTATTTAATGTTACGAGCAGCATGAGGCACAGTAGATTTGTACAAAGTAAGAAAGCCCTAACATATGAAATACATTAGTTGTATCTGCTTCAGTCATCTAGATGATGTCTATAATTCTTCAGTGTAGTGTAGTTAAGTGGTAGAAAGCATGACTTTTTGTGTAAGATTGTCTGAGTTTGAACCCTGACTTGGGAATTATGTCATCACGGATTTTCAACACAGCTTTATTTAAAAAAAATTATTTATTTTCCTTTTTGTTGCCCTTATTTTTATTGTTGTAGTAGTTATTGTTGTTGCTGTTGTTGATGTCATCGTTGTTAGATATGACAGAGAGAAATGTAGAGAGTAGGGGAAGACAGAGAGGGGGAGACAAAGATAGACACCTACAGACCTGCTTCACTGCCTGTGAAGCCACTCCCCTCTAGGTGGGGAGCCCGGGCTCCAACCAGGATCCTTACTCAGGTTCTTGTGCTTTGCGCCAAGTGCCCTTAACCCACTGCACTACCGCCCAGAGCAGCTTTTAAAAACATTGAGTTCAGGAGTCAGGCTGTAGCCCAGCAGGTTAAACACAGGTTCCAGTTCCAGCCCCTGGCTCCCCAACTGCAGGGGAGTCTCTTCACAAGCGGTGAAGTTGGTCTGCAGGTGTCTATCTTTCTCTCCCCATTCTCTGTCTTCCCCTCTTCTCTCCATTTCTCTCTGTCCTATCCAATGACGACACCAATAACAACAATAATAATAACTACAACAATAAAACAAGGGCAACAAAAGGGAATAAATAAATATTAAAAAACATATTTCTCTCCTTTGTAAGTTGAAGACAAGAAGGATCCCATGAAGATGAAATGTCATATTACTGACACACTTAACAAATTGCTTGACTCACATGTAAGTGTGCAAAATGAGAGTTTTGAAATCATTGCTAACAATATGTGGGTTATACAAATTTAATGGATGAAGATGAGGAATGGTTTTGTAGAAGATTCAGATAGTGAAACTAAGGGAAAACTAGGAAAGAACATTTTCTCTTTAAAGTGACCTGGGAACTCTGCTAGGCTGTCAGAGCAGGGATGCCTTGGGGATGTGGAAAGATGCTGGAATGCTGACATTGAAAATCCATATTTCCTTATACTTTTAGGCTTTGTACATAATTAGAAAATTATAAGTCTATTCACCCAACCTATATAAAGAGTGGGAAATTAGAAGCAAAATCAATTAGTAGGGCCTTGATTATATCCATCTTATGGTCCCTGGTGACATACCTTGCCCCTTAATGATTAGACAAGATCATTTCAAACTGCTGAAGGCAGTTTTGTCCTGTGGAAATATGTCCTCCTAAGTACTCATGGGTGTGTTTTATGTCTTCCAATGTAATATCTTAATGCAGATTCAGAATCGTTGTAAAATAGGAATAGGAAAATGAACATGATTTATAGCTTTGATCTCTGTAAGCTGTATCAGGATATAAACTTCTTTGGGTATCTCACTTCTAAAAGCTAGTGACATAACAAATACCAAAATAAAAGGAAGTGGGGAAGTGGTGTGGAAGTAAAAGAGTGAATACTTTAAAATGTTTAATAGGTCAGAGTGGAGAAAACTTCCAGGGCAGAGAAGTGAACCTACTGATGTAAACTGTTTATGAAGGCTTATTAACATTCTGACTTGTTTCTCATATTTTTTTCTATTGACATCGTCCCATTACCACTGCCTTTCCCCCTCTAAAATTAGTTTTCTTTCCTTAATATGAATCGTGGTTATCTCTTAGGATAAAGGTGCATTGAGATAAGTTAATGATATTCAGCTCACTCTCTAGGATTCTTGAGGCCAAGTTTTCAATGAGGAAGAAAGTCACAGTAGATGCACCTGCTCTTCTGTTGAAACTATCAAGTTGTAGCTCTTATAAGAACCCAGGAACTACAAGCTCACCCTCCCCCTTCCCTCCCTCTCCCCCTCCTTCTCCCCCTCCTCCTTCATTTGCCGCCAGTTTTATTGCTGGGGCTCCGTGCCTGCACCACAAATCCCCTATTTGTTGCCTTGTTGTTTATCGTTGCTGTGGTTATTATTGTTGTTATTGATGTCGTTGCTGTTGGATAGAACAGAGAGAAATGGAGAGAGGAGGGGAAGACAAAGAGGGGGAGAGAAAGGTAGACACTTGTTGGCCTGCTTCACCTCTAGTGAAGCGAACCGAGATTGAGCCAGTCCTTGAGCTTCGTGCCATGTGAGCTTAACCTGCTGCGCTACCCCCACTCATACTTCTTTTTAATCAAAGGTAGTGGTGGTGAAGGAACAAGAACTCAATTTGAAGACATGCACTTCTTACAGTATTGCTTTTGAAAGCACATACTACTTATGTCTATAAAAGATACAGGTCTAAACAGGTTTGGAGTATAATGATGACTAGCTTTAAAAAGGGTATTTTTAAGTAAAAGATGTGAATTTCATGACTATTTTTATTTTAAGATTTATTCAAAAATAATTTTAAAATCTTTAGTATTAGATGCAGCTTTTAGAGATTGTAACTAATACTCAGATTCTCAGGAAATAAGTGGCATTTGCTTTATCAAGGGATATGGCATAAGTCATATTTTCATCTCTGTAAAATATACACCATATCATTCAAAATACTAGCTTTAGGATTTTTGAGCCATATGGGTTAGTACAATTCTTTAAATTTTTAAAATTAAATTTATTCATTGAATAGAACTGGAAATTAAGAGAGTATGGGAAGATAGGGAGAGACACCTATAGCATTACTTCACTACTCTCAAAGCTTCCCCCTATAAATGGAGGCTGGGGAAGCTGGACCAAGGTCGTTACTCATTGTAATATGAGTGCTTAGCCAGATTCACCATTTCCTGGTCTTACATTATTTAATTAGAGACAGAGAGGCAATGATAGAGAGTAAGAGGTACCACAGCACTGAAGCTTCCTTAAGTGAGAGCTGGATTCAAACCTGGGTGGTGCATGTGGTGATTCTGCACACTGTCCAAGTGAACTATTTCATTGATCTCCCCAGTACAATTGTTAACTAATATTTTGCGTGAAATATTGGAAGCAGATTTAACTTTTGGGTGGCATACATAATTTATAACAAGTAATGTTATTATAGTGTTACTGGGGGTAGAACCTGGGACATCAGAATCTTAGTCATGAAAATCCTTTGCCTATTCTGCCTCACCTCTTATTTTACTTAGCAAACTCACCTCCAGTTTCATCCATTTTGTTCCAAACAATACAATTTTGTATTTTTAATTGTAGAATAATATTCCTTAACATTTTTATCTAAAATCTAAAAATTCATCTTTAGCCAGTCATTTGTTATTGGACATTTAGATTGTTGTCATATTTTAGTTATTGTGAATTTTGCATCTCTGAATACAAGAATACATGTGTACTATTAAATTAGTGTTTTCATGGCCCTTAGATATGTGTTGAAGAGTAGTGTTACTGCACCATAAGATATTTCTATTTTATTTAACGACTCTTTTTTTAAAATTTTTTATTTAAGAAAGGATTAATGAACAAAAAAATAAGGTAGGAGGGGTACAACTCCACACAGTTCCCACCACCCAATCTCTATAACCCACCCCCTCCCATGATAGCTTTCCCATTCTCTAGTCCTCTGGGAGCATGGACCCAGGGTCGTTGAGGGTTGCAGAAGGTAGAAGGTCTGGCTTCTGTAATTGCTTCCCCGCTGAACATGGGCGTTGACTGGTCGGTCCATACTCCCAGTCTGCCTCTCTCTTTCCCTAGTAAGGTGTGTCTCTGGGGAAGCTGAGCTCCAGGACACATTGGTGGGGTCTTCAATCCAGGGAAGCCTGGCCAGCATCCTGGTGGCATCTGGAACCTGGTGATTGAAAAGAGAGTTAACATACGAAGCCAAACAATTTGTTGAGCAATCATGGATCCCAAGGTTGGAATAGTGGAGAGGAAGTGTTAGGGAGGTACTCACTGAAAACTCTAGTGTACTACTGCTTTCAGGTATATATTTTGCAGTAGTTTATGGATACGTGTGCACATAAGCTCTCTCTCACAGAAACTGGTGTATATCTAGGTTATGGGACTTTGTTAGAAAGTGAACTACCTGAGATGAAATTCGACTCTTAATACTGTTTTCCATAGGATAACATTAGTTAGCATTCCCACTATGTTTAAAAGAGTTTATAACAGGTAATGTTGTAAACAGGTAGTTCTATGGTTGGTTCTTTATCTGAAACCTCTTTGAAAGTACAAATAATAATTCATCTTAATGGAAAATATTCCTATACAAAACCGATTTCTATTTTTTTCTACAACTTTATTGAGGTATAATTTGTATCATGTTGAGTGAGATAAACCAAAAAGAGAAAGGCAAATGCTGGATGACCTCACTTATAGGTGGAACTTAAGAAGTAAGTTCAGAAAAGGAAAATCTTTGACTGGGTGTGGTGTATTTCACCAAAACAAAGAGCTCTGGGGAAGAAGGGGAAGGAGGAGTAGAAAGGATATTGGGTCACAGTGCATGCTAGTGGAAATGAACATAAGTTGGGAATGACAAGAGTTTTGCATGTTATCTATCCTGGGGAGTAGAATAGTTGTACTCGTGTGTTAACAACTTCACTGTAAAGCATTAACCACCCCACCCAATAAAATGGCTAAGCAAAAGAATATAAAATATTCACAAAACAAGTTCCTTAGCTTAACAAGGCATAAATAAGTAAATTGTTTACTTTTAAAAGTCTGTAGTTTGACTTCCACTGTCATTTACTGGAATTGTTTTCTGAAACACATTGTATTGTATAATATATGCATAAAAGATGTTCTGTCCTTAAAATATGAGAATTTTTCCTTCTTTAGTTATCAGTTATTTTTCTTACTACTTTTACTTTTTCTAAAATATAGTTTTAAAAATATTTTATTTGGGAGTCGGGCTGTAGCACAGCAGGTTAAGCGCAGGTGGCGCAAAGCACAAAGACCGGCATAAGGATCCCGGTTCGAACCCCGTCTCCCCACCTGCAGGGGAGTCGCTTCACAGGTGGTGAAGCAGGTCTGCAGGTGTCTATCTTTCTCTCCTCCTCTCTGTCTCCCCCTCCTCTCTCCATTTCTCTCTGTCCTAGCCAACAATGACAACAACAATAATAACTACAACAATAAAAAACAACAAGGGCAACAAAAGGGAATAAATAAATAAATAAAATAAATATTTAAAAAAATATATTTTATTTATTTATTTTGTATAGAGATGAGAAACTAAGAGGGGAGGGGTAATAATAGGAAGAGGGAAAAAAGACACCTCAATTCCTTTAGTTTAAATTTTCTTAATTTATTTAACTATGAAATCATTCAGTTTTTGTATTAATTCCTATTGAATGTTTCCATGTAAAGCACTTTTTGTTATTTAACTATGAAATTACTCAGTTTTTGTATTAATTCCTATTGAATGTTTCCATGTAAAGCACTTTTTGAAATGCCTTTTTGTATAATACTTCAACTTTATAGAGAGGTCATTGTAGGAATTAACAGTATATCTACTAGTGCTAAATATGTTGTATAGGAAATATGAGTTTCCAGGGAGTCGGGCGTAGCGCAGTGGGTTAATCGCAAGTGGTGCAAAGCACAAGGACCAGCATAAGGAAATGTGAGTTTCCCAACTTAAAAAAAATGACTCTCAATGTTTTTCTAAAAAAGGTAAGACTTTAAACTTTATTTTTCTTTTTATGATTATGTTTTGCTTCCTTCAAAGAGAATTTAATGTAAATATTAGTAAATATAAATTTAAATATATAACCAATTAAAATGAATTACTAAGCATGCTTACTTTACCAACAGAATTCTAATGATAAACTGCATTTTTTCTTTGAGCTTCCTTGGAGCTCTTACCAAAGAAAATTTAAAATTAGTTCTAATAGACAGGGATGCCATTTCTCCTGGTTAATTTTTATTAGTAATTTAATATTGATTTACAAAATTATGAGATAACAGGGATATAATTCCACCACCTGAGTTCTATGTCGCCATTGCCTCCATTAAAAACTGTAGTAGTTCTCCCAAGATCGCAAATATGGGTTCACTCTTATTTTATAGCTATCTATAATTATATACAGTTGACCATTTTTTCTGTAGTTCTGCCTTTTTTTTAATGGAATGAAGGTAAAATTTTATACAAAGGACTCAACTTATAGAATATACAGAATCATAGTGGTTTTTTTTTTTTTTCTAGTAAAGGCAGAAACCATCTTATATCAACCTTTCATAAAAACTGAAGGTGTGACATTATAGTGTAATACAAAGCTATTTTATGAGGCGTCATGATAATATGGTCCAGGTTATGGGGACTCCTTGTAGATTAACTACCTCTAAGCAAAGAAATTAGAATATCCAGCAGAGTGGATCAGTGGCTCATTCTTTTTCACAAGTTCCCAAGTACTTGTGTTGGCATGTTATTCACATAAGCTAGTCATATGAAATTCCATGGACTCACCCTCTCTGTAGTCTATAACTCAATGATTTTTTTCTTTTAAAAATCTTTATTTGGGAGGGAAGTTGTAGAGATAGTTCATCAGGTAGGGCACGTGTTTTGCCAAGTCATGGTCTGGGTTTGAGCCCCATCATCAAATAGAAGGTGCTTTGGCACTGGAGGAAGTTTCGGTTCTGTTCATTTCTGTTTCCCTCGCTGCATCCCTCTATCTGAATGAAAAATCACCCCAAAGTGGTGAAATCATGCATGCACAAGCCCAGAGCTTGACAAAATATATTACACACAAGCATGTGCAAATGCACACTCACAAGAGTACACACACACACACACACACACACACACACACACACATTCTTTTAGGGGATACAAAGGTGATTCAGTGGTATAGTGGGAGCCTATATGCATGAGGGCCTGAGTTTGAACCTTGGTATCACATGAATCCAACCAAAACAAAATGAGTAGAATTCCATGGCAAGTATAGCAGTATTTTCTACTTTTTCTTTCTTCTCTCTTTTCACTTTCTTCTTTCTCACTCTTTCACTTAAAATGAAATAAGTAATTGAGCCATTACAATGACTCAATATAGAATACATTTGTGAAACCCAGAGTGTAACCTTTAATTTGTAATCTTAAGAAATAAAATTAAAGCTGTTATAGATTATTTTAATGTATGAAAAGGCTTGAAAATCACTCATAGATAATTTTTCCTGAATATCACTTCTTTCTGTGGACCTGACTATTGGAGAGATTTGTGGAATTTGAATTTGTGTTCCTTTTTTTGGACCAAGAGTGAAAATGTTGCACAAATATGGTAGTAAACTATTTTGGGAAGAGTGTAGAACTATTACTAGTCATTTACTTTGCATAAATTGTCACTTAAAGGATTGTGGCTTTTGTCTTTTTATTTTATATTTTAATCATTTTTATTGGGGGGGTAATGATGCATCATTGATACATAGGTACAATTTCTCATCTTCCTGTGATATTTCTCTGTAGAACACTCTCACACACAACCTAGGTCCTTTTACATAATTATGCACCAGGACTTCTAGGTTCTCTTCAGCCCCTTCTTCCCTCTCCTTACCAGATCCCTTTTCTTTGATGTAATACACCATGCCCAGTCCAAGTTCCACTTTGTGTTCTCTCTCCTTGTACCTATTTCTTAAGTCCCAGCTATAAATGAGATCATTTAGTGTTTGTCCTTCTCTTTTTGGCTTGTCTCAATGTAACATGATACCTCACATTTCATTCAAGAAGGCACAAAAGAGATGACTTCATCATTTTTAACAGCTGGATAGTATTTCCTTATATACTCAAAATTATTTTAGCCACTCATCTATTGATGGACATCTAGGTTGTATCCAAGTGTTAGCTAGTACAGATTGTGCTGCTGTGAACACAGATGTATATAGATCTTTTCTGATAAGTGTTTTTGTTTCCTTTGAACAAATCCCCAGGAGAGAAATAGCTAGGTCATAGGGTAAGGTTCATTTCTAAGGGGTTGGGTGGCATTTCTAGTGTTCTGAGAAATCTCCAAACTGTTTTCCACAAGAGTTGGATGGATTTACAGGGAATCAGCTTTTAAGAGAGGTATTAACCAAAAGAAGTGCTACTAGAATTAGCAAATCTCTTGAGTCACTTGACTAATGAGCAGTAACAAAGTAGTAACAAAGAGAAGTATAGAGAGCATGAAGGAAATATAGGAACATTGAATTTAAGGAACAGATTTGGGAGGCTGGATGGTGGCATACCCCGTAGAACACAACATTACCTTGATTAAGCGCCTGGTTTCAAACATTAGATCCCTACCTGCAGGGGGAGGGATAATAGGACGAGCTTTATAAATGGTGAAGCAGTACTTACAGGGGTTTCTCTTTTTCTCTCCCCATCTATTCCCTTTTCTCTCTCAGTTTCTCTCTGTCTCTATCAAAAATAAAATAAAAAAATAAGTGTTTAAAAGAAATGTCCTTTTTAAAAGCATGTGAGCATGTCTGTTGCAACTTTTCAGTAGCTGAGCTAATATGTGTGGAAGTTGTATGTGACAGATTTCAATAAAAATTTAAAATGTTAGAAACTTTTGACAGTAAAACCAACTTAATCTCAGGGGTGTGGGCGATAATGAATTCTCTGTAGCTTTGGATTTGCCTATAGCAGACATATAAATGTCATGTAAGTAACATAGGTGGAAGGAATGAATGAGTTCATTGAACTTTGGATTTGTAATGTTTTTCTATATACATAGATTTTAAAATAAGAAATGTATAACATATATTCTAGAAGTAACTAGCTGAGATGAAGGAAATGATACCAAACAACTGGGTGAATATTTGTAATATATCATCAAATAGTTCAATTTATATTGTGACCTCTGGGAATACTGAGTGCTATAACAATGTAAAAACAAAGTAGAGGCATAATATATCAGAATTTTATTTTAAAAATAAATATACTTTAACATTTTGAGGGAGAAGAGACAGATCTTATTACACTATTAATATAGATGCCTTTACTTAACCTTGTTGTTTTCAGCTATATTTGAAGAAAATAACATTTTATATTGAGAAAAGTGATATTTTAAGCAATTTTAAATGAGTAGTATCTCAAGTACATCAAATAAAATGTTATATTGATAATATTTCATAATAATTTCCATAATAATATTATGGAAATAATTTTTGATAACTTAAACAGAATCAACTTTGCAGTTACTATGTCAAGAAATTATTATATAACCTACATACCATGTCAAATTGCTGTAGGAATCAAATCGGTTAATTCATAAATGTGTTATTGTGTTATTACTAAGAATGGAGAATATTTACCCTTCTTATGGTAAGTAAATATCAGTAGTTTCCTAAATATGTATTACTAAATACATCAGTTTGCATAAGCATGCTGAAAAGAAACTTCTTATAAAATTTATTGCTTTCACTCAAAAAACAAAAAAAATTGCATAGAATATAGTCATAACTAGGTGTTAAAGGATTCATTGGAATCTCAACTTACTCGGTCTCATTTTACTAATAGCAATTTAAGCTATGAAGCATTGTGAGGATAGTGTATATTCCTTACATGGTACTTTAATAGTTCCCATACAATATAATTTTGATTGGCTCCAGTTTCTCTCTGAATTTCTTTCTTCTTCTTTTTCTTCTTCTTATCCTTCTCCTTCTTCTTCTTTTTTTAAACTGTTGTGTATATTTATTGGATAAAAGCAGCCAGAAGGGCAGGGGTAGATAGCATAATGGTTATGTAAAGAGACTCTGATGCCTGAGGCTCCAAAGTCCCAGGCTCAGTCTACTGCACCACCAAAACCCAGAGTTGAGCAGTGGTCTGGTTTGTCAGTGTTTCCTTTTCATAAATAAAAATTGTAAAAAAAAAAAAAAAAAGAAGAAGCCAGAAATCGAGAGGAATTGGGGGATAGAGAGGGAGAGACAGAGAGACACCTGCAACTCTGCTTCACCACTTGTGAAGCTTTCCTACTGCAAGTTGGGACTGGGGACTTGAACCCGGGTCCTTGCTCATTGTAACATATGCGCTCAACCAGGTGTGCCACCACCCAGCCCCTCTCTTTGAATTTCTTATTTATTTATTTCTTTCCTTTTGTTGCCCTTTTTTTTTTATTGTTGTTGTTATTGATGTCATCATTGTTGGATAGAACAGAGAGAAATGGAGAGAGGAGGGGAAGATGGAGAGAGGGAGAGAAAGACACCTGAAGACCTATTTCACCGCCTGTGAAGCAACCCCCCTCCAGGTGGGGAGGTGGGGGCTCGAACCAGAAGCCTTATACTGGTCCTTGTGCTTTGTACTACCTGCGCTTAACCCGCTGTGCTACCACCAACTCCCTCTCTCTCTGAATTTCTAAGTAAATGAGTCAACTGAGAAAGTAGTTAACATTAACTGAAAATAATGCCTGATATATTTCATTAGTGCTTTCCCATGTTTTACTTACACAGCTTATTTGTTATATATAAAATTCACTTAAATTCCATCAAGCAACTGTTACAGACTTCATAGTAGTAATTTAATTAGCTATTGGCTTCTCCATGAAGAAGAATGAACACTTTGTGAAGAGAAGCACATTTAGGTGCATTTGGTACCATGGCATCATAACTCTGATTTTGTGTCACAAATAGTAAAAAAAATAAATCCTTTGTTATTAAAAAACATTGGCAGTATTCGTTACAAATATCACTTATTAAGTCTTTTTACCAAATTGTATTCTTTATCCTGAATATTTTGACTATAGACAACCATTTCCCTCCAAATATTACTTTTTTCTTTCTTTCCTTTTTTCTTTCTGTCTTTCTTCCTTTGTTTGCTTTGCCTTCTTGCTTATTACTGGGGCTTGGTGCCTGCACTATGAATCCATTGCGCCTGAAGGCCATTTTTCCATTTTTGTTGCCCTTGTTGTTATTGTTATTGTTGTCATTGCTGTTGTTGTATAGGACAGAGAGAAATAGAGAGTGGGGGGGAAGATAGAGAGGAGGAGAGAAAAAGAGACATCTACAGACCTGCTTCAACCACTTGTGAAGTGACCCCACTACAGAGCTGGGGTTGCTCTGCGCCATGTGCACTTAACCTGCTGCGCTACCTTCAGTCCACCACAACCCCCAATTATTCTTATACACCACTGAAATATGGTGAAATGTAAGGAATTTAGATTTTGAGAAATTCAACTCCAATGTGTTTATTTTGCTAAAACCTGAACAGTAGTGAACTGCTTTATCAGTTTAAAACCGAGTACTTCACAGGTATAGAGTTGTTCTTTTTTTTTTTTTTTCCAAGTAACAAATAGCACTTCTAAGGAGATAAGTTTGTAACTTTGATAGTACCAATATAATATTTGATATAAGATGGGATCACATAACTAAGTAAATGTGGGATTATTAACACAGTGCTTGGACTACTATGGGTCCTCAAATATCGTAAAGTGTTAATTGTTCTATTATAAAAGTTATTTTTGTTATATTGTGCTTATATAGATATATTAATATTTCTTTAGATTTTTCTTGCTGATTTTTACTAAGACAGTTTTTTAAAAAATTTTTGTTAATATTTATTTATTCCCTTTTGTTGCCCTTGTTGTTTTATTGTTGTAGTTATTATTGTGGTTGTTCCTGATGTCGCCCTTTGTTGGACAGGACAGAGAGAAGTGGAGAGAGGAGGGGAAGACAGAGAGGGGGAGAGAAAGACAAAAAGATCCTGTGAACCAGGATCTTTAAGCTGGTCCTTGCGCTTTGCACCACATATGCTTAACCTGCTGCACTACCGCCGGACTCCCTTCCTTAAGACAGTTTTTTTTTTTTTACTTTTCCTTTACAATGTTAATTTTCCTGTTTAATTTGGTATTATTGCTTACTAAACAGTTTCTGCCATCTTGCCTATTTATGTGAGTGATTATTAAGTTAAAGAGATCACTTAGTAGGTTTAGAACAGGGATAGAACTTTAAATGATTAGTTCAGTTTGATGATTGAGGAGTGAAAGTTAACTGTGAGGCACATTGAGAACTAATGAAACTGATGTACTGAAAACTATAAGTAGTTTTATCTTTGAGGTAACCTTATATCAATTCCAAGATTATCTCTGATATCATTCTCACTCCTTTGCAGACCTTTTTTTTTTTTCCAAGGAAAATGTGCAGGTATGATTTTTACACTAAATGGGAGCAAATGGTGATGTGTTCTGCACAGAAGTACTGACATGGGTGCCAAAGCAGGCTGATGTATTTCTTCTTTTCTCCAAACTATGCTTCTTCCTTTGCAAAAATAACCATTTAGTTTTCTTGACATACATACATACATTCATTCATATTCTCTCTCTCTCTCTCCCCTCTCCTCTCCCCCCTCCTCTCTCTCTCTCCCTCTCTCCTTCTCTCCCTCTCTCCTTCTCTCCCTTTCTCCCTCTCTCCCTCTTTCCTTCTTTCCCTCCATGGCTATGGCTGGAGCTTGGTGCCAGCACTATGAATTCACTGTTCTTGGCAACCATTTTTTCCCTTTTTTCCCCCTCTTCCCATTTTACTAGATAGAACAGAGAGAAATTGAGAAAGGTGGGGAGTGCAGACCTGCTTCACCACTTATTGTCGGTTGTCATTCCCAGGTGAGTTTTTGTTATTGTAGTAGTTGTTGTTGTTTTAATACCTAAATTTTAAGGTTTTTGAACAGGCTTCAGTTGTGTTTACCTAAATAATGTGACGAGACCTTATCTATCATTGGTATTTGGGTTAGTGATGAACAAATGTAGTGTTAGAATCAGGGCAGAGCTGCTCTACCCAGGTTATGAATGTAGATGAACTGAGCTCTAGGAAGTAAAAAAAGAGATCCCTGTACTCTTTCATTCAGTCAACAAGAACATTTTTTTTCTAATATTAATATAGAGTACCTTCCACTCATAAAATATTTAATTGGTGGAATAAATCATAACCCTAGGAGCTGAGTTAGAAAATTTAGAAGTAGAGAGATAATTTTCACAATCCAAAATCTATTCAGGATGAATCCTATAGTGCATTAAACTGAAAGAGTCTTTTCAATCAAAAATGGAAATGTCATTTATGATCAACAGTAATGAAATATTTTGTGGACTCCTTGCCTATCTATTTGTTACTGCGTTATCCGCAGCACCTTTGCCTTCTCTCTAAGCTCCTCCACTTCATCTTCTCCCTTGTATCTTTTATTTTCCCTAATATTTAATTTATTTATTCAACAGAGACAAATGGAAACCGAGAGGGATGAGGATGGTACAGATATCCCCAGACCAGCTTTACTGCTCATGAAGCTTTCCCCCTACATGTAGGAGGTACAGATATCCCCAGAACAGCTTACCTGCTTTACTGCTCATGAAACTTCCCCCTAAGGGTAGTAACTGAGGGGTTTGAATCCAAATACTAGAACATTGTAACATATCCACTCAACTGGTTACACCACCACTTAGTCCCTTCTCTCCTTGTAACTTAACCTACTCCTTTCCTAAAACTGTTCCCTCGCCTAAAAATGTTGAATAACTATCTTCATAACACCTTTTTTTTTCAGATAAATTTCTGTATATATTTGCAATCGTCTGCTTTATATAAAAGCACATGTCACACCTTTTCCCAACAAGCCCTGGCAATTCTAGGCGAGCCTGTCTCTAAATACTCTTAGAGAGTTCAAAACATGATCCCAGGCCTTATCTTACTAGATTAGTCTCTGCTGTCTTGACTATATGGGTCTGTTCTTTCTTCTGGAAATTTCTTCTTAGTGTATCAGGTTTTTTTTTTTCTTTCTTTTTTTCTTCCAAGGAAAAACTTAAAGTTTTCTCTTGCAGATTTAGCAGCAGGGAATTTCTTTTGCTCTTTATTTTTCTAAAGTTGTGCTGTGTTTTACAAGCAGCAGGTGGCTTTTGGAAAATGTGAATAGTTTAGTAAGTAAAAAATGTAAATGAGAAGCCTGTGGTAACTCAGCCATAGCCTCAAGATTTTCATTCTTACACATCTAAAGATGTCAGTCTTTTTTCATAAACATGTCATTACTTTCTTTTCAAAAATGTAAAAGTGATGCTGTGTGGCATATGGTAGCCAATTCAATGGTATATCTAATATTTCTAGAATTAGTGAATGTAAAAAAGAAAAATCATTGTGTTAATATAAATAGTAACTTAGATTAAAAAATTCTAGTAGGTCATATTGCTGAAATGTTGCCAACACCAGAACTTTGTGCCATGAAGCCTACTAGCATTTTGGACTTAAAAGAGATGATAAACAAGATCGGTTTTAGTAACCTATAAGACTGAGACTTTACCTTCACAGTTCTTATTTTCTTTCTTTTCAGTCATTGACAAATTTGGTTTTCCATGTTTTAAATCATCTGTTAATCTCTGTAGTGAATCTTTATCTTATCATCTTAATTGCAAAACTCTATACTTTTATGTGTGATATTATGAACAACTTCCTGAGCTCTTCAAAGAGAGGTTCAGTAACCCTTATTGTGAAAGATGATTGACTGGATTCTTTATACTCGTAAATAAGAACTTACTTCACCTGTTGTCCACTATTTTTTAAATAAAATAAAATTACTCTATAAATGCTGAGAGTTCCTTTTCTGCACATTGTAGTTATAAAGCCCTGTTGATTTGTGATTTTTTACATCTGGCTTTTCACTTCACCAGCTATTCATTTCTGGTATAGAATTGTCAGAGATATTATATATATATATATATATATATATGCCTATAAAATTTATTTTTAGGTCTAGCATAGAAGCTCAGTGCATAATGTACCTGCTTTTTTTTTGTGTGTGTGCGTGACTCAATTATTAGTATGGCTCCCACTGCACTGGGGATGCTTCAGTGTTGTGCTGTCTTCCACTCTCTCCTTCTATTTCTTTCTACCAGAAAAAAAAAAGTCATCCCAGAACAGTGAAACAGGGAATATATATATTTCTTTATTTTAATGAGAAAATGAGAGATACAGAGAGAAAGACCAGAGATAGCTCTAGTCTGTTTAGCTCTGGCTTATGGTTGTGCTGGGGATTGAACTGGGACCTTGTAGCCTCAGTCATTGAAATCTCTTGCATAATCATTATGCTGTTTCCCCAGTCCCCAGTGTAGAGTTTTCACTTTATCATCTTTATTTAATGGGTGACAGTCATTATAGTAATTTGTTCACTGTAGAATTGACATGAATATGCATTTTTTAAAACTCATTTTCAAAAATGTTTCCTCAGCTTTTTCTCATTTAGTGTTTGTGAGTGGAAATGAGATCACTTTTGAATACTTTCTATGAATAATATACTTCAAGAAATGTTTATCAATTATATTATATTTGGTTTGAAAATGTTTTAAATATTTTTTTACTGGCCTGGGGAGACAGCATAATGGTTATACAAAATTCCTTTTGTGCCTGAGACCCCAAAGTTCTCAGTTTCAATCCCCAATACTGTAAGCAAGAGCTGACCATTACTTTGGTGATAAAAAAAAAGATTATATAGATACAGACACTGATAGCTACCTATCATGACTGGCTAGCTGTAATATTTGGGAAATGTAGTCGAGGTATTATTTGAATACTTTCAACAGTGTGTCTTACCATAAAATCATGGACATTAAACATATTTGAGGAGACTGAACTTTGTAATTCCATCACTGATAGGAAAAAATATATATATTATATTCGAAGTTGAATGCATATTAGCATCAACATTTTTTTTTAATTACCAGAGGGTTTCACTGCTCTGGGATGACTTTTTCTGATAGCAAGACCTAGAGAGAGAGAGAGAGAGAGAGAGAGATTGAGAGAGAAGAAGAAAAAGAAGAAGGAGGAGGAGGAGGAGGAGAAGGAGAAGAAGGAGAAGAGGAAGAAAAAGAAGAAGGAGAAGGAGAAGAAGAAGAAGAAGAAGAGGAAGAGAAAGAGGAAGAGGAGGAAGAAGAAGGAGGAGGAGGAGGAGCAGGGGAAGGAGGAAGAGGAGGAGGAGGGGAAGGAGGAGGGGAAGGAGGAAGAGGAGGAGGAGGGGAAGGAGGAGGAGGGGAAGGAGGAAGAGGAGGAGAAGAGGAAGGAGGAAGAGGGGGAGAAGGGGAAGGAGGAAGAGGGGGAGGAGGGGAAGGAGGAAGAGGAGGAGGAGGGGAAGGAGGAAGAGGAGGAGAAGAGGAAGGAGGAAGAGGGGGAGAAGGGGAAGGAGGAAGAGGGGGAGGAGGGGAAGGAGGAAGAGGAGGAGGAGGGGAAGGAGGAAGAGGGGGAGGAGGGGAAGGAGGAAGAGGAGGAGGAGGGGAAGGAGGAAGAGGGGGAGGAGGGGAAGGAGGAAGAGGAGGAGAAGGGGAAGGAGGAAGAGGGGGAGGAGGGGAAGGAGGAAGAGGAGGAGAAGGGGAAGGAGGAAGAAGGGGAGGAGGGGAAGGAGGAAGAGGAGGAGAAGGGGAAGGAGGAAGAGGGGGAGGAGGGGAAGGAGGAAGAGGGGGAGGAGGGGAAGGAGGAAGAGGAGGAGGAGGGGAAGGAGGAAGAGGGGGAGGAGGGGAAGGAGGAAGAGGGGGAGGAGAGGAAGGAGGAAGAGAAGGAAGAGGAAGGGGAGGAGGAGGAGAAACCACAGCATTGAAGCATCCCCAGTGGAGTAGGATCCATACTAAAAATTGAGTCATGCACAAAACAAAGCATGTGAACTATCCAGTGAGCTTCTATGCCAGAGACTGAAAATTAATTTTCGTAGGTCAACAGTTTCTTCATCTGTCAAATGGGATGACTATGTCTTCTTACACAACAGTGTGAAGAATGAGTCATGATGTGTATGTTCTGGTATACAGTAGGTGGTAAATAAAAAAGTTTTTATTTCCCTATTCTTTTAAGAAATATCATAAGAAAAGGAATACTTTCCTCTCATAACTATTAAGAAATAACCTCATATAAGATCTATTGTTAACAATCCTATTTGACAAAATATTAACACACTTGAAATAAATAGTATCTAATTGGTTCTAGTAAATGATTTAACTTTAATGAGTCTTTTCCACTAAATAAATCATATGCTGATATATACTGCTTTTAGTTAAAAAATGAAACTTAAACTCTATAAAACCAAATTTAGTCATTATTCATATAAAACTTGGTCATAAATTATCTTATATTGTAAATATTTTATAGAACTCTAACATAATCTCACAAGTAATGTTATCTAAGATCTATTCTAAATCACTAATTTAGCAAACTAAATTATTCAGCCTTTAAAGTTTTTTGGCAGTTTTATCTTATTCATTTGTTTAGCAAACATACAGTGAATGACTTTTATGTCAAGCATTGTTGTAGGCTCTTGACATATTTCAGTGAATCAAAGAAACATGGATTTATCCTCATGAGAAGCTCAGTTTTTCTTAATAGAAAAAGGCAATAAAAGGTAGTAGAGGGGAGTCTGGCAGTAGAGCAGCGGGTTAAGTGCATGTGGTGTGATGCGCAAGGACTGGGGGTAAGGATCCCAGTTCGAGCCCTAGCTCCCCCACCTGCAGGGTAGTGATAAATTTGGTAATAAAAGAAAAAGAAAAAAATTTTCATCTTCTCAGTATATTTTAATTGTTTCTAATATCTTTTATGACAAATGTAGACTAATACAATAATATTTAGAGACCACAACCAAATATATCCTTCCCACAGCATTGTTCAGATTTATTTATTTATTTATTTTTCTGTTCATGAAAGGACCAATTTCTGTCAGATTCAAAGTCCAAAAGATTGAATAGAATTGTCAATGTATAATCTATTTGGTAGCTTCATTGCATTAAAAAAAAAAACAAAAAAACAGCCATGGCATTAGTCATGGAAGATAAAAAGCAAATCATAAGGGGGTTAGGCAGTAGCTCAGCTGGTTAAGCACAAGTGATTTGAAGCTCAAGGACCAGCTTAAGGATCCTGGTTCAAGGCCCCTCCCGCTCCCCGCCTGCAGGGGAGTTGCTTCAGAGTCTTTTCAGAGATGGTGAAGCAGGTCTGCAGGTGTCTCTCTCTTTTTCTCCCCCTCTCTGTCTTCCTCTCCTCTCTCTATTTCTCTCTGTCCTATCCAACGACGACATCAATAACAACAATAAAAACAACAAGGGCAACAAAAGGGAAAAGTAAAATAAATAATTTTTAAAAATCTTAAATCAAGATAAAGTTTTATAAAATAGTGTTATTTTTTTCCTCAAAGGTTGGGGTGAGGTGGGAATGAGGATAATGGTGCTGGCATCAAAATGGAAACTCAAAAGATAGAAAGTAATTATGCAAATTATGTTTTTTGAAAGCTTTTAGAATTTTTGATTCATATACTCTTAAGTATCTGGGAGCACATTTGGTTCCTGTTTTGGGAGATGAAAGCTTTACCATGCCTCAAAGACAGGCTTTTGGCAATTCAAGTTTCTCCCATGTGTACATGTACAGAAGAGAAGAGGCTGAGTGGGCAGTTGGCAGCCATTCATAGTTTTGATTGCAGTCATTCATAAAACTCAGCAGCACTAAGGGCGGAGTCAGGAGGAACTTTCCCAGAGGTGGCAGCACAATGTCTCATTTGCATAAATCTTCAGTTTAATTGATGAAGGAATGCTTTCAGGCAGTTTGCAGACTGTTAAGAGTTATTTTTTAAATCTTTTAAAATTTATTATTGTATATAGATAAACATTGAGAGGGGGAGGCAGGTAGAGAGAGAAAGAGACAGAGAGACACCTGCAGCCCTGCTTCACCACTCCTGAAGCTTTCCCCCTGGAGGTGGGGACCGACCGGGAGCTTGAACCCAGGTCTTTGCATACTGTATTGTGTGCACTTAACTTAGTGCACCCAACTGCCTGGCCTCAGGAGTTCTTACCTGATAAATCCTTAATTGATGAAATGCTTTGCAAAGAGTGAGAGGTCAAAACTTCTGACCTCTGCATTCATCTCAAAGTAATTCTGGGAAATCAGCTTGGTGGCAGCTACTGGTCTTCTTGTCTATGAGTGAAGGAATAATTTATGTGTAGAGAAAGATCTTTAAGAGCTGTAAGATACTGAAATATTATCTCCTGTATTTCTTGAAAGTCCGAGGGGACTGTGTTGTAATATAGTGCATGGAAGATAAAGTGCTGAGGGTAAACAATTACCACAGATCAGTTTATCCCTTGCTATTGCAACATAGCAGACACAACATATCAATTACATTGGGTTGTTAGAAAAGTTATGGTGTATTTTTCTATTTTTCCATGCAATGATGTGTCATGACTTTTCTAGCATCCCAACAACATTAAGGAAATATTAACATATGTAGGGTAACAGATATTTTATGAATTTACAATACTTTTTTTAAAATTTTATTGAGAGAGATACAGACAGAGGGAGAGTGAAAGACCAGAGCCCTGCTCAGCTCTGGCTTATGGTGGTGCAGAGGAGGCAACCCATGGCCTCAGATCATCAGGTATAAAAGTCTTTTACATAATTATTATTCTGCCCTCCCAGCCCCATAATATACTTTTATGCAGCTTGTCTGAATGTTGACTTTCTTTTTTTATATCAAAAAAAAAATAAGCTGATAAGAAGTCAAATTAGGAACTGTATGAATTCATATGACTCTAACTTGAGCCCTTTTAAATTCATTGAATAGTTACCAATCTGCAGCTTGTCCCACACCTACCCCATCAATTACAGATTTAGTACCTGGCAGACTACTTTAGTTCTGTGATTATGATTTATGCTAGTATCAAAGAAATACTTACTTTTCCTGTATTTATTTTATTTTTTAATAGTGTAGGAGAATGAACTCAAGGGCTTGTGTGTATGCAATACGGCTAACAGTGTCTACCCACTTATTTAATTATATTTTTAAGGGCAAGAAAAATGACAGAGGGACAGTCAGACAGAGAGGAGAGGCATCGCAGTACCACTTCACCATACATGGAACCTCTCCCTGGGGTCATCTAAGGTATTCCCTCATGATGGTGCAACTTGAACCCAGTACCTCATGCACAATAGTGCATGTGCACCACTGAACAAGTCTTCTGTTCCTTGTTTTCTTATTTTTCAGGACAATTACAGTAAATATATTTAAGTTCTAAATGTATTGTTTTAATATTAATGGTTATTTACATTGTCCAATAAAACCTTTAGTTCAGAAATTCAAATAAATTTTCCAGAAGAAGTACTTGAGTATAGTTTTTTTTACTTGTTATGATTTTAGAACAATTACATTGGCACTTGTGACCATACAAAAGATTTTACTTCAGAAAAAAAAAAGTTTTATTGAGAAAACTACCCTTAGTGCTTGCTGTCATTCCACATTGTTAGAAAAGACTCATTTAAAACACAATTAGGAAATTCTTTAACAGATTTCTTTTATTTCAAAGCTCTGTATAAATACTTGAAGCATTAAAGGAAAGAAAGAAGTGGATTTTAGATAAAAGATTGAATACTGTGTCACATAGATTTTTATCAAATTATTTTCTAATATGGTGATATTTCCAGTTTTGCCACAAACCAGTGCATATAGATTAAACATGATGCATGTACTATTTTTAGTTGAGAATTTTTATTGCTAAGAAATTTGACTTCCTGGGCATTGTACTTTGTGTAGATTAAAATTTTAGAGCTCAGAAATCCTAGTGTATAAAGTATTGCTAACCACTACCTTCTTGATATTAACTAAACCCTCCATGAAACTGGAACAAAAACAGAGACTTGTGGTTCCTATGCCTCTTTTTTATAGAAATTCTTGACCCACCTAGACAAATGCCACATTTCCTAACTTATTCCATGAGGGAAGTTTTGGGGGGATTTGAAATGGCGCTACTTTTTTTTCTTGTCACATTACATATTAATTTCTAAGTCTTACTTACTTTGTTTGGAATGAGCAGTATGTGTGTTTGCACGTTTTTGTGCGTTGTGTCCATGTTTTCCTGTATAATTTCTTTCAGAAGTGGAGAATTTTGCCATGCAGCTTTCAATTCTGGGAAAGCAGATGATCTGACACTGCTTCATCAGTGATCCACTTCTTTTTAACATGACTGGCCTTAAATGTTAGCAATATAATCCAGAAACCTCCCATGAAATTTAAGAACCATGTTCATGTCTAAGGATCCTAGGTCTTTACAAGTGTTTCCATTTATCAAAATCTAAGATGTTATTATCAACTTTGTAACCAAAAAATTCCCTATTTAGTATAGTTTCTGTTATAAAATATTTGAGTTATTCAAGTATTGCTATAGATTGGGATATTTTCTGATTTCTGCCTGCAAATTGTTCCAGTGCTCTGGAAATTCTGTGACATGAGGACAAGGCTATCTTTTTCTCCTGATTTTTTTTTTTCGAGTTTTGCTATAAAAATCCACTGTCTGCTTTTATTCTGTGGTGGAAGATTTAAGGCAAAAAGAGGTTTTACCTCCCCCCCCATTTTAGAGGTATCAGACATATTTTTATGTGAACATTTCTTTCTTACTCTTTCTATTAGTTTGAAGGGTATTTTGAACATTGGGGATATAATGAGGCATGTTAGATCTCTTTTTATATAAAGGGAAAGATTTGTGTGATGATGATTGACATGAGACAAGAATTTGCATCTTTTAGTAGTATAACAAAAATCACAGAAAAACCTGCCCATCTTTTAACATATCAATACAACAGCTGTTCTATTTTTAAGTTTTCAGATGTTTTCTTATGGTGAAGCCAAGGTTTTCAGTAGTATTTCTTCTATGGGGAAAGCTGCTGACAATCATTTTATTGGTGCTAAATAGAAAATTAGATACAGAGGCTGGCATAGGCTTTGAGTGTAATTGAGCTATTGGAAGCCTGAGTTGAAGAATTCCATCACTAAAAATTTTTCCAGAGCTGCAAGATGAATAATGAAGGGGCTTGTAAAGATTTTCCCTTAGAATGTTTTTTCATACGGTGTTTAATTTCCAGATGTGTTCTACCCTTTTTATAATTAATAGTGTGTTGTGCTGTCTATCATGCGCCCCAGGTGTGTTGTCAGGGACATGGTGAAGCCTGCTGCCTGCAAAACACCAAGAAATGCTGAAAACCAGCCCCACCAACCTTCACCGTGAGTATGGCATTGGCTTTATTGACTGAAATGTCATATCTTACACAGAACACTGGTTATAGATTTATTATTCACATCGCATGTGAGAATAGAAACTCTGGCTACTCTGGGATATGTGTAATAAAAAGACTACAGTTGAATTAGATAAAATTATCTAGAAATAAGTGGTTCTCCTAAAGCCATGTTGGAAACATAGAACTTATTAGTGGAAAGGGGCACATTTTTAAGGGCTCAATGTGGCAGTAGCTTTATGCATTTTTAGTCTAGAATGAATATGGGTTAGAAGCCAAGGCCATTAAGTAATAAAACTGCAAGATGTGGAGAGAGAAGTTATAATAAATATATATAAGTATATGTATATATATACATATATGTGTATATATGTATGTATATATATATATATATATATATATATATATATATATATGTACTTCTTTACCCACCCTTGAGTTACTTTATTTCCAATAATATATCCTAAAATTGTAGACTTCATACCTTAATTTATTTTCACTTTATTTATTTTTTTAATTTTATATCATTTGATAGGACTGAGAGAAACTTAGAGGGAAGAGGAGAGACAGAGTGACATCTGCAGAACTGCTTCATCATTCATGAAGCTTCCCCCCACACACACACAGGTGGGGACTGGGTACTTGAACTGATGTCCTAGTGCACTATAATGTGTGCACTTAGCCAGATTCGCCACCTCTGATACCCCCGACTTTTATTTTTATTATTGGAAGTTTTAGTGCCTATCTCAGTGAAGAGTTAAATGAGCAGTCTAAGGGATAAGTAGGACATAGATGAGAAATGTAGATTTTTGATGAGATAAAATGAAAAGAGCTTTAAAATTCTACAAAGTTGAAAGATATATGCAATTTTTTTAACAGGATTTGCTTTTTGTAAGGAAAATTAAACATTTCCCTAAAAGTTTTTAACAGCAGCAAGACTCTTAGAATAACCACTACAGCCAAGCAGTTACTGCTGGGGAAATATCATTTATTGAAACAGAACCAAAATAAAGTGATAAAATTGTTATATATACATAAAGTGTATATATTTTACATTGCTTTTTCTATGACTGAGTTGTTAATATGACAAAGTATAGTTAGATAAAACATTTAATTGCTTATGTTTTTTTATATTACATACAACAACACATGACCTAATATTTGATTTAAGACATAAATAATATTATGGGGGGGTGGTGGTGCACCCAGTTAAACACACAAGGAAGTACCTGTGTAAAAATTAGAGTTCAAACCCCTACTTTCCAACTGTAGTGGGGATACTTCACAAGCGGTGAAGCAGGTCTGCAGGTGGATATCTTTCTCTCCCATTCTATCTCCTCTCCCCTCTCAATTTCTCTGTCCTATGTAATAAAATAGAAGAAAGAAAAAAAAGGGGGGTGGAATGGCTGCCAGGAACAGTGAATTCATAATGCTGGCATGGAGCCCAGAAATAACCCTGGAGGCTAAATAAATAAAGAAATAAATAACTGACTTATCTTTTTAAAAAATGATATGAATAGGAAAAATTCCTAGTTCTTCAACAAGTGGGTTGTAGATATTTCTAATTATCTTTATTTTATAGATACAGCCAGATATTAAGAGGGGAGGGGAGATAGAGAGAAAGAGAGACAGAGAGACACCGGCAGACCTGCTTCACTATTTGTGAAGCTTTCTCCCTGAGGACTGGGGGCTTGAACCTGGGTCTTTGCACACTGTAATATGAGCGCTTAACCAGGTGCACCACCAGCCAGCCCCATGTTATAGATTTTTTATCACAGCAGATATACTTGAGCATCATCTATATTTTTCATAAATCATTTTTTAATTTATGATTAATAGTGGTTTATAAGATTATAATATTTCAAGGTGTATTCCACACCATACCCATCATCAAAATTCTTTGTCTTCATACTCCCAACAATAGCTATTATACTTCTCACAAAGTCTTAGAGACAGGTTGTTTATTTCTTTTAAAATCTCTATTTAATTGACATTTTTCAAGAAATAATTTCGATTGAACCATAGAAAAAATGGCTCATAATTACACATTAAAAGATATAGATTTATAAGGCTCTTTATATTGCCACCCCCCCCCCCCACATGTTCCTACTAAAAAGCTATTTTCTTTGTGATGGAACTTTTTTGAGAAGTCGTAGAAAATCTATATGGTCCCCACTTTTCCTTACAGGTTTTGAAAATATTTTCCTTACATTAGGATTCAAGTTTTTTTTTTTTTTTTGGTGTAGAAATTTAATGTTGACTTAGTGTATATGTTATGTATTTTATCATAATATTCGATTTCCATTTTAATCCTATCTATCTCAGTGTCCACTTTAAATTGGAATTAAGATCTGGAAGCATCAATTACCATATTTCACAGCAAAACTTTAGATCTTTTATCTTTTTCTTCTTTTGTTGTTTGTAGGCATCTGTTGTAAGTTACATTGCACCTTGTGGAACTTTTTCGATGTCCTCTCAGTGCATACAGTGGTCTGAAATATGCAACTATGGACCACATGCCAAGACCCTGAGATCCAAAGCACTTCAGGGTTGAGAGAAAATAACTTCAGTCACTTAGTAGTTAATCTGAAGAATCTGAAAGGATAGCACCTAGACACCTGGAGATGGAAGTATGTCAGGTGTGCCAGTATCAGAACTCTTAGCAGAATATTTATTGATAAAATCACATCACATCAAAAGGAACAGGAAGATCAAAGAGCTTTTAGATAAACACAATTCAGGAGCAATTGCCAAAGCACAGACTATTTTCAAGGTATGGAGACATCAAGAATATGTTAAGCCTTAATTACAGCAGTCTTTGAATGTCCTTAGGTGCAGTTCTCCACTGCTTCAAGAAATATTCAGGACACTCTATAATGCACAAACCCCAAGCCCTTCAGGGAAGTAGCTAGAGATCAGTTACAGATCTGAAATTTGTATTAGCTGTAGGCCTGTAGGTTAATATTTTTAACTGTTAACACTGCTCACACTTTACCTTTTCTTATTTACCTCAGGGATATTGCTGGGCTCTGTACCAAATGAGAGATCCACCACTTCTGGCAGCCATTTATATCTTTGTTTTTTTCTTTTTACTATTATTTTATTTGGTATGGCAGAGATAAATTGAGGGGTGGAGAGAGAAACAGGACAGAGAAAGAAAGATGCTTGCACCATAAGTTCATTGTTTGTGAAGCTCCACCCCTGCAGGTAGAGATCTTGTATATGATCTGCAGGTAGTATATGTGCTCAACCACAAGTTCCCACTCCTTCTATTTTATTGACATTCTACCAAGAATGATGCTTGTAAATAGAGTTCTTTATTTGCACATATATGTCTTCCTATAAATAAGTGAGAGATCAGCAGTAATAAATTTATGAAGGGATTGTGAATGGGCTTGAGTTTGTAGGTCAGTGCTTTTAAATTTGGAAGTTATAAACTACTAGTAGACCTGAAAACTGAAAGTCTAGTGTCTTTTTAAGTTTTGAATAGAATAAACGATATAAAATATAAAATTTCTTACCAGATTACGTTAGTAAATGAACATAGATCTTGACATATTAGAACTAGATCAAAATATAAAAATCCAATAAATACTCTTTAATTATAAGAACATACTACTAGCAGGGATAAGACTGTTAGCATATTCTGGGAGGTTTTATTCAGTAATCAGGGGAGTGTATTAGTCACATTTGCACTGTAAATATTTTTTACTTATGTTGGAGAAATGGAGTGTGAATATGATGTGGGGAAAACTAGAGACTAGCAAATCAATTCATATGCCACTGTAATAGACCAGAAAGTGAGGAAAATGGAAACTATAAGAATAATGAACAGTATAGAAAGGAAATATTTCAAGAGCAGAGTAAGAAGTCAAATGGATAATACTTATCAATTGGACAGGTTTTAAGTGAAGAGTTTAGGGAGACTGTCATCTCAATAGTTTGTATGATTAATGATCAATAGATGAAAAGTGGAATTAAAGAGGCAAACTAGGTCTAGTGGGAGGTAGATAGTAAGGAGTTCAGGTTCTGATATAACACAACCTATCCAAAGGTAGAGATTTAGCAAATGGTTGGGCATATGAACCTAAAGCACTTTATTAACTGAGAAAGTTGATGACATTACCAAATATTATATAAATGGAAAAATAAAATAGAGAGCCATGGCTAAATCCATTTTGTTTTGTTATTAGTAACATATATTAAATACGTATTTATTGCAGGCCGCGTATATGCATCATTTATCTGCCCTTGGGCCATCATTTTCAGTGAGATGAACAGAGAGACAGAGAAAGGGAGAGAGAGAACAAAGTACAAGAGTTTTCCCCATGACTATGGCACCTGCATGTCATTTGAGCCTAAGCTGCATCCATGGTAAGGTGTATGCCCTTCCAGGTGACCTCTAAAACAAATCCAAAGGAATGTATAAAGAAAGACAACCAATAAACGGAAGCCAAGGTAGTATAAATATTTTGGAATGTGCAAATGCCACAAAATAACAAATACAATGGGAAAACCAATAAAGAAACGATAAAATATACTTTTTAATTTGGTTCCATAAAGGTTATTGGTGTCAAGTGCTGTAGCAGTTTTACTATATAAGTGGGTATAACTACTCTGTTTCAACAGAACTATAGAGAAGGAAATGAGTAGTCTGGAAAAGGAGGTAGTGATTACATATGACATTTAAAAAACTCTTGATGACTAAGGAGATACAGAATGATAGATAAAAGGGACCCAGGGAACTACTTATCTTGCTTGGTTCATTCTATTTAGCAAGTCTAAATTGAAGAGTATATGAGTCAATGATTTAATATATTTAATTGTTATGTTTATATAAGCTATCCAATGAGTACTTGTAAATTATTATTAAAATGTTACATGGTCATGGTCATTCAGTGTAAGTTGCCATAACCTAATCAGTATAATAAGTCTATCAAAGTACTACAGGAGTCCAGCAAATTGAGTCTTATGTTTTCTATTCCTTGGGCATATGACACAAAGATTCAATAATATTTCTCCCTTGTGAATTATTCTTAAATTGGGCAATACAGTTTCATTTAAAATAGGTCATATGATTATTACAAAATTAGATAGATGCTTAAAAAAAGAAAAATATTTACTGTTTGGAGATGATGTGATCAAGGAAGAATGTATCAACCCTGTAGTAGTTAACTGCATTTTAAACAATGACTGGTGCAGTAAGTCAGTATTTTTTAAATACTCATTCTAAAAGGATGAATAGTTACCCTGAGTACCCCCCCCTCAAAGAAATAAGATTATTCTAGGATAGTTTAAAACATATACTCATGACTGGTGTGTGTGTGTGTGTGTGTGTGTGTGTGTGTGTGTGTATGTGTATGAATAGGTGTTGTTTTTGTGTATATATAGGGCCACTCTTTATATGAGTGTAAAGGAGGCAAGGAGTGGTTCCTTGGATTTCCAGAGTTACATTTGTCCAATTTTCAGAAATCTTACATATTTGGCCTTGCCTTTAGTTTTACTTTGAATAGCATGTTTTGCAATTTGATATGACATTAAGACGAAGGTCTTAGAAAACTTGAGAAATATTTGTCAGTTCACCAGTCCAATTTGTTGATGCTTATGGAAATAAGCAGATGTGGTATGTGGTAGATTTGAAGATGTTTTGTTTGTAATATAATTAATTCAGAGATTCATTAGGTATGATAATGAGACAAAGAGAGGAGATAAATCGTTGTAGATTAAGATTAAACAAGTGTAATGAAATCAAGAAGGGAGTTAAATACTACAGAAAATTTATATTCAGCATTATATTTGTGTATTAGTGGCCAAAGAATTCCTCAGTTGAACCATCCAGATGACAGAGAACTATTAGTATCTCAAACTCAGGAGAGACTTAAATAAAAGTTGCTAATTTGTAAGGGGCTGCTTTTTAATAAAATGCATTAAGCCAAGTGAAATAGTATAAGGAGAAATACAGAATAAATAGTATTAAAAGGTAGCATAGTGGGTATCAAAAGTTTTTGAAAAGCAGAGGAATTAAAATAAATTATGGGAAATCCTGCATAAAATTGTCATGGCTCCCCTGGGAGTTTCCATGCTTTAGCAATTAAACTGTTATGTCCTGAGAATCCTGCTCTCCTGGGAGAAACAGGCAGTTGGTCTCACTAGAAGTGTTAAAGTTAGAATTTTAAGATAAAAATAAAACAAACAAATAAACAAAAACCAGGTTTGAATGCAGCCTCACCACACTGGGAAAGCTTTGGTGTACTGGTGTCTCTTTCTCCCGTTCTGCTCTTTCTATCTGAAAAAGCTGGCCTGAGAAAAGGAAATCTAGTGACATAAAAAACAAACAAACAAAACAACAACAAAAGAACCCCATAAAACCAGAATAAATTGAATTCAGAGAACTACATAGATCATAGCCTAGTTCAATTCTTTACAGTTTTATTTGTTTTGTTGGAGATAGCCATGCTTTTTAAAATTGATATGTAATTTCTATATTATAATTCACCTTTTAATGTGAACAATTTTGTGTTGTTTAAAAAATTATGTAAGTACTGTATAATTTCAGAACATTTTGCTCACGCCCCACAAGAAACTTAATACTTTTTAGAATTCATTCCCCCGTTCTTCTAAAAACTCAGCCCCTAACAACCACTAATTTATTTTGTCTCTATGATTATGCCTGTTCTGAACATTTCATATAAAAGTGATTCAGCAAGTATATGACTATTTGTATTTGGTTTTATTAATTATCATAATATTTTAGAGATTCCCCTATATTGTAGTATGTATCAATTATTTCAGTTCTTTACTGCTAAATATTATTCTTACTATTTATGATCATTTGGATTGTTTCCATTTTGGCTACAAAATATAAATATAGCTTTAATGCATAAGAACATGTTAGTGAATAAATATATGGTCTTTTCTTGTTTTGTTTCTTTCTTTTTTTTTTTCACAGAGCACTACTGAGCTGCTCTGGTTTATGATGGTACAAGAGATTGAACCTAGAACTTTGGAACCTCAGCCGTCAGAGTCCCTTTGCGTAACTATTGTGCTATCTACCTCTGCCCTGGTCTCAGTTTTCTTAAGTGCAAATCAAGGAATGAAATCTCTGGGTCCAATGACAATTGTATAATTATATTTTTTAGGATGTGTCAACCTATGTATTTTTAATTTTAATCATGAAATAAAATTATATACAAGACGATAAGATAGGAGGGGTACAATTCCACACAAATCCTGAGCACCAGAGCTCTGTATTCTATCCCCTCCCTTGAAAGCTTTCCTATTCTTTGTCCTTCTGGGAGTAAGAACCCAGGATCATCATGGGGTGCAGGAGGTGGAAGATCTGGCTTCTGTAATAGTTTCTCTGCTGAACATGGGTGTTGGCAGGTCAATCCATACTCCCAGCCTATCCCTCTCCTTCCCCAGTGGCACAGGGATCTGGGGAAGTAGGGTTCCAGAACACATTGGCAAAGTCATCTGCCAAGTGAAGTCAGGTTGGTGTCATGGTAGCATCTTCAACTTGGTGGCAGAAAAAAAGTTAAGGTATAAAGCAGAACAAATTTTTTAATAACCAGGAACCTAAAGGCAGAAGGATAGAAGACGAGATTTGGGGGTCTCCATTTTGGAAAAAACTAGTAGGTCTATTTTAGGTATTTTCCAGAGGACCTAGGATTTTACTAATTTTTTCCTGAGCTTGACAACTAAACATGTAGATAGGTCAAACGTATTTGTGGAAAGGGGTCCATTATGTTGTTTTTGATGAAGATGACCAGTGACAGTGGAGAGGGGGATCTGTTAGAGGTCTAGACCCATAATGTCTGTGAGGGAATCCCAGGATTCCCTGACTTGGGCCCCAGGTAATAGGGTGGCCTGGTAGTGACCAAAAGAGCCATTATTAAAGTATGACGATCTTTTGCCCTTATCCAGTTTTTGTAGTCCTTACTTTGTCTGAAAAGGTTAGCCTTGGAGTGATTGAGGGAAGCAAAATAGGAAATAGGTGGGGAAGGTATCTAGGTCTAAGTAGAAACTTTTTGACTAAGTACTTTATGGTGTCTTTTTTAGGTCTTTTACTTGCTTACTGCACTTATTGGGTAGCTGCAAGCTATTGTGCACTTTTGCTTTAAGGTATATATTTTCCCCTATTTAAGGCTACATGTGCACTCTGTCTCTTGGGCCCTGGTCCATAGCTAGGTGCTGTGGCTTTGTTAGAAAGTGCACCACCCAAAATGCAATTAAGGAGTCCTATGAGCCAGGAATGGTCTCACCAGAGTACTGGAACTGAAGGGTTGACCTTGCAGACTTGGCTTCTGTGAACATAATCCAGAGTGAAACATGTCAAGGTGGTACTGGTTACACTGATTAGGCTGAGATCGGCAGATACAGTGTATCAAGTGGTTTAGGTTGAGAGAAACCTGTTGGAAAACGAGCACCACAGCAGAAGTTCCAAGACTGGGAGAAATACAGGTTTTATAGAGAATGGGGAGGGTTCCTGCTGTCTTTGGGATTAAGAAGGCAATAGATAGTTATTATTATAAACAAGTTATTTGCAAATTGGATTGGCTCTGAAAATCCCGTTGTTAGGGTTTTCTGTATCATACAAGACCTCACCATGATTTATGTCATTTAATGTTATTTCCATATAGCTGTATAGTGATGCAACCAGTTGCTTCTGGTCTTTCTGGTCTAAGATTATAGGTGACTTAATATTTCAAAGAAAAAGACATTTTTAGAAACGTATTAACAATTTAAACCCACTGTTGAGATTCAGTCATGTTACCAATTTGAAGCCTTAAGTGCTTAGATTAAAGTAATATATGCCGGGCTAGCATGGGGGCATCTCTTCCTGGGCACATACTCTCTGTGTTGGAAAGAACGCGACCGGAGCCAGCCTGAGATGCTACTCACTCAGCGATGTGAAGAAGATGACTCATGAACAGAATTCATGGTGGCGAGGCAATTTGATTCTTTACTGATCAGAGAGCCAAGGCTTTTAAACGTCAGACCTGGAAGTGGCAAGTCGGAAACAGAAATGGCTAGGAAATGGGCAGAGAAAGGCAAAAGGGGCTGGAAAGGTAGGAACGTCCTTAGCAACTGTTGCGAGGGTTTTAACTGGTAAGATTAATAATACCCTGCAGGTAGGGAGGGTCTTGAGGGTAGAAAGAAGATAGATCAAAGGAATGGGTGGGGATCTTTCAGGCAAAACAAAGATTATGTAGATAATAAGGGAGCAGGCTATAGAATCAGGAATGCAGGGTGCTTTGTGAGGCAGGGAGTCTGATAAGATGAGAGATGGATGTCCCCTCAAGTCAAGCCCTGCCAAGCTTAACCACATCCTCACAATTTCTCAACATCTCCCCCTTTCTTTTTTATCTAATGGCCATAGTATCAGGAATGCAAGGTGCTTTGTGAGGCAGGGAGTCTGATAAGATGGGGCAAACCTTTGGGGTTACTCCTGTCCCTCTTTGCTCAACCTCTCGGTAGAGAGAGAGTCTAACAGGATAGACGCACTCCTCAGGTCAAGCCCTGCCAGGCTCTACCACATCCTCACAATTTCCCGACAAATATAGACTCAGTACTGGGGTCTGTGCATCAAAAAGTTGAGACATTCAATTTATTTTCCCTCCTCTCATATTGATTAGTGATTTATAAGAATATAGGTTAATAGGAGTGTGTACTAACACTATTCCTGACACCAATCCCTACCCCCAACCTCTATAGTGAAGCTGAAAATCTACCCTCACCCTCCCCCTGACTTTTTCAAAGTAAATATCTTACTAGCAATGTAAGAGGATACCAGTCCCTCCAGATTCTTGCCAACTCTTGTTGTTCTTAGCCTTTGTTTTATTACAACAATCTTATGCCTGTAAAGTATATGAATAACTATTTATTGTGGCTGTGATTTGTATTTACCTGATGAAAAATAATTTTGAACAACTTTTAAACATGTTCAATGACTATTTGTATGGTCTTTCTTTCCTCCTTTCTTTCTCCATTTATTTCTCCCTTTCTTTTAATTTTTTATTGGCACTAGGGATATTACTGTGGCTGATAGAACTACAAATCTATCATTGTCAGTGGCCATTATTTTTCCTCCACCCCCCTATTTTATTTGATAGAACAAAGAGAAATTGAGAGAATGATAGAAAACTGCAGACCTGCTTCACCATTCCTGACATCTCCCTGCAGATAGAGAATGAGGGCTCATACCCAGGTCTTGAGCATGATGCATGAACACAACTTAGCTCTTTTCGTGGATTTTTAAAAATATATATTTATCAAAATATTTTGTCTATTTTTAATTGAATTATTTCCTCTGTTGAGTTATATGAGTTTGTAAATATTTTGTCCCATTTGATTTTTCTTTCCATATTCTTTTTCTATATACAGTTAAATGTTCACTTCAGGAAATGTACTTCAGTAAATATTTCTACATTTAATGCATATATGTGACATTAAGACGATTTTAGATATACTACATAATAGCCAGAATGACAAATTATTCAATCTTGTAAAGTATAACTAATGAGTTTTTCTTTGATTACATGCTTTAGACTCATATTTTAAAGAAATTTTTGTCAAATCCAAGTGTTTAATGATATACTGCTGTTTTCTTGTAAGAGTTTTATAGCTGTCACAGTTATATTTAAACTCCCTTGGTATATACTTAACAAAATGCAACTTTTTTTCTTTAATTTTTACTGATGTTAATGATTTGCAGTACAGTTGTTGGCACATTGGTACAGTTTCTAATCTCACTAAGATAGATGTTTGAAAAACACTTTCACCCCCACATTAGATTCAATATTGTGGAACAGGACTTGAAAGTTCATCCTCCTCCTACCAGTCTCCTTATCCTCCTTTCCCAGACTCCTTTGCTTTGGTGTAATACACCAAACTTGCCCAAGTTTTACTTTGTTTCCCCTTTCTTCTCTTGTTTCTTATGTTCTATCCATGAATGAGATCATTCCTATATTCATTTTTCATTTATTCTTTTATCTCACTTAACATGATTCCTTCAAATTCCATCATGAGGTGAAGAAGGTGACTTAATCATTCTTAATGGCTGAGTAATATTCAATTTTGTATATGTACCACAGTTTCTAAGTCACTCCTCTGTTACTGAACACCTAGGTTGCTTCCAAGTTCAGGCTATTACAAACTGTGCTGCTTGAACAATTACTTAAAGTCTATTCTGAGTTAATTTTTGTATATGGTACAAATTAAGGGAGTGATTTAATTTTTCAAATAAATATCTAGTTGTCCATAAGTGCTAAGACTAGACATATTTGAATTTTTTTTTCTTGTTTAAACTAGAATAGCTCTGGCTATTTGTGTTGTTAGGGTAGAAAGTGGAACCTCATTCATGCAAGTCCTTCTTGCAACCACTGTGGTATCTCCCAAACCTACATATTTGTTTTGTTCTTTATATAAAGGATAAAACTTTGACTTTTCTTTTCCAATTTAACGTGATACTAGTTATGGGGTTTCAGTAAATATTCTTGATCAAGTTCATTAAGTCCCTTCCCATTTCTGCTTCTTGAGTATTTGTGAAATGATGTTTGATTGTCTTCAAGTGTGTTTTCTGTATCCATTACAGTGATAATGTGGATTTTCTCTTTTATTAGTGTGGTGTGATGTTTTGATTGTTTTTTTCCATATTGAGTGAATCTTGCATTCCTGGGACAAATCTCATGTGGTCTTAAGTTCATGTACTGCTGTGTTTGATTTGCTAGTATTTTTCATGGTTCTTGCGCATGTATACTAATGGCTACTGGTCTATAGCTTTCTCTGATTTTGGTGTCAGAACAGTTCTGGGTTTAGAAAAGGATTTTGGAATTATTCCCTACATTTATACTTACAAAGAATTTGTGAAGAACTACGATATTTTTTCAAAATTTTAATATAATTTATATGTATTAGCTTTTCTTTGTGGAATTATTATATTATCATTATTATTAAGTTCTATCTTGTTTGAACATTCATGCTTCAATATGTATCTGTGTGTATGCTAGGTAAGTGTACTATGTAAAAATGTGTCTTCAGAATAACTGGCTTGTAGAAGTTAGTTCCATATACCTGTTACTATTCATGAATTTGAGGCTATTAACACCTACTATTTCTAATCCCTAGAAAATAAACAATGCTATGTGTGTGCATGAGTGCATGTGTTTGCTTATATAGTCAGTTTAGTTATATATATAAAAATATAAGTACAGAGGTTGAGAGATTGCTCACATTTTAAGCGTGGAAAGACCTGGGTTTAAGCTCCCAGCAACACATGAGAGAACCATATGCAGGACTAAGTTCCATGAATGGTGGAACAATGCTGTGTATCTCACCTCTTTCTCCTTCTCTGTGTCTCTCTATTTGAAGTTAAAATGGAAATAAGTCCACTGTTGAGCATGGCACATATGTGAGTTCTAGACTGCAAATAATCCCAATTATAATTACAGTCATATCATAATGAATAAAATCACTAATATAAATTCAAAGTTTGTTTAAGGTATTAAAAGAGAAAATTACACTTGAAGGCCTTGCATATATTTTCTCTAAAATTGTTGAGACGCCATGGTTTAGGTTTCTCTGATTACATCTGAAAAATTTGAGAAACCTTGTTTTGACATGATGTTTGTTGTCACCTATTTTCTTATACATTAATCAACTAATCTATCAATCACATAATTCAATATCATTTTCATTTATTTAACATACATGAATCTAGGCATAGGGAAAATTCAAATCATTTTGTCAGGATTTTCCTTTGTTACCCTGTCTTCCTTTCTACTTTCTCTTTTCTGAAAATGCTTTTTTCCTGTGAAATGATAATTCATAACCCTAACTGACCACATATGTATATATGTATTTATAGCCATCAATAGAGATTCATCATTCTGAAATGACTCAGACAGAAAGAGAGACAAAAAAGACAGAGGTAGGGGGTGATCACATTAGCAAACTTTTACGAGTGTGTTATGGACAGGGCACAAATCTGGGTCATGTGCTTACCTAGGCAGGCACCCTTTCAGATGAGCTATTGCTGACTGCCCCATTATCTTGAATTCCATCATGGCGTGGTCAGAAGTGTCTTTGTATCACATGCTTTTCTCCTTCTTCACAACTTCAGATGAATCAGCCTCAAATTGACAAGGAGACTGCATCCATTTTTTTTCTTTTAAACGCATATTTTTTCAGAACTTCAGAACATAACTTTTTTTTTCAGCAACCACAGTCTTTGTACAGATTTAATTGTACACATGGAATTTTGAGGGCCAACATATATGGAATTATAAAGAATTAAATTCTGTAGCTATAATAACTTACATTTAACTTAAAGTAAAAAAAAAAAAATCAACATTTAGCACCAAGAATTTAACTAAGAAAAATGTATTAGGTACAGGACATATAAAACATACACATTTGTCTTTATACTTGAAAAAATGATTTCTCCTTTAGAAATCATATCTTACATATCATTTATATAGTTTATGAGATAATGGATTAAATAAAAGTGTGTCTTGAATTTACCATCAGTTGGACAGAAGTCCTTGTCACTATACTTTTAAGCTCTGCATACTTGACATGATCTTTAGTCTATCTATTCTAATGTTTAGAATTCTGTCTTGATGTAGTAATGATGGTAAATGTAACAGAAATTTGGGCAGCCTGCTTGCAAATTATCACTATGTTACAAATGCCTCATCATGAAAACGATTCTTCTCAAAAACCTATGAAAAGACCTATGAATTTTAGAAGCTAGCCTGCCATTCCTTGTTTTTCCCTGTATTGTCTATCTATTCTTCTTAATTCAAGTGTCGTTTTCCATGCCTAATGTTTCATGAATATTTTTACTCAGTCTTTTTAAAGTCTCAGTTCTGATCTCAGCACAAGTGTGTTCTACTTTTTAAGAGGAAATCTGTTAAAGTAGATTTGGGTGACAAAATAGAAGTGAAAATAAATTCTTCAACTTATAGAAATGTGTGCAATGTGGAAAGCTACTCATTTCTTATTTTGCAATGAGTCAGGCTATTTATTCTTCCTATTATTCTTCCAATTTATATACTATATATTGTATAGTATATACAGAATCTGTTGCTGTCAGGAAAAGTAAAGCAGAGCTCTTGTTCCTCTAAAACTTAGAGTGCTGGAGGATATGTTGTAAATAAAAAACAATTACATATTATAAAGTTACACTGTTTTGACTAGAGTGTAATCTGGAAACAGTGATAGAGAGCTATATTCCTAGTTGTTGCTCAGTAATGAACTAGGAAGTCTCTTGAGAGGATTGGGTAACCAAGGAAAGAATTGATAGGTGAGAAATTGACCTTGTTTAGATTAAGTAGAAGGAATTCCAAGAGAATACTATATGCACCAATTCTTATAAAATCAGTATGAGAACCATATTTAATGAGCTATTAAGACCAAAGAAAAATGAGAATAAGAGCTATATATGACTGATGTACTGAGTGAGGGTTCCACCTTTAAGTACTTTTATGCCTTGGATTTTATTTTTATTTTTCATTGTTTATTATTTGATAGAGATAGATATTAAGAGGGAGACTGGAGATAGAAAGAGAGAGAAATATCTGCAGCCCTGCCTCACCACTTGTGAAGCTTTCCCCCTGGTAGGTTTGGACCAGGGTCTTGAACTTGAACCTGGGTCCTTGAGCACTGTCATATGAGTGCTTAACCAGGTGCATCACCACCTGGCCCTTATGCCTTGAATTTTATGTAACACAATTGAAAAATCTTTGAAGTTAGTTAATAAGGAGACTCATGATCCAGTGTAGCATGACATACGTGTTGGAAGAGGATGCAGTTGTGGTTTAAACAAAGCACAATGGTAGTTTGTACTCTGTTGGTTAAATTCAAATTGAAACAGGTGGGATTAGTCACGAATTTTAGAAAACAATGAGAGAGAAAAGCAACTTCTGGTGTATAATATATATAAAAGTATATTCTGGTGTAACATCAATGGCAACAATAACAATAACAACAACAACAACAACAAAGGCAACAAAATGGGGAAAATGGCCTCCAGTAGCAGTGGATTTGTAGTGCAGGCACTGAGACCCAGCAATAACCCTAGAGGGAAAAAAAAAAAAAAAAAAACGAATAGGGAGAAGTGTTGAACACTTTTCCAAATAAGACTTACAGATGACCAACAAATATACTAAAATAAATACTTATGACCATTTATCATAGGGAAATCAAGACAACACTGAAGTACCACCTCACAACTGTGAAAATGTCTATCAAGAAAGCTGAAATAAATATTTGTAGAAAAAGGAAAACTTATTATATATTATATTTGAGAATATAAATTGGCCTGGCCTATATAGAAAAGAATATAGACATTTGTCAAAAAAAAAAAAGAATTGAATTCAGATAGATGTATGTTTATCTGAGGAACAAAGCACTAACCATATATATATATTGGACAGAGACAGAGATTGAGAGGGAGGGAAGGTAGTGTAGGGAGAGATAGACATTTGTAGCACTGCTTCAAATAAAGTTTCCCCCTGCAGATGAAGACTGGAATATTGAACCCTAGTCCTTGTGCACTTTAATATGTGTGCTCAGGGGGGCCGGGAGGAGACACACCTGGCTGAGCACACATAGTACGATATGCAGGAAACCACACAACGGACTGGGGTTTGAGTTCTTGCTCCCCACCTGCCTCTGGGGATGTTTCGCATATAGTGAAGCAGGTCTCCAGGTGTCTTATCTTTCTTTCTCCCTCTCTACCTCCTCCACCACTCTCAGTCTATCCTATCAAATAAAATGAAAATTTTAAAAAAGGAAGAAATGGCCACCTGGAGGCAAAAATAATAAAATAAAAATAGGACTAAACAAATCTGAAAAAACATGTGCAGTTTAGCGTAGCTAATATTTGTAAACAACTCAATGTTCAGTAACAGATCAGTGAATAAGAATTGTGGTGTATTGACACTGTGGAATACTGCTCAGCTTAAAAAAAAATCTAGTCAGGGAAATAGCACAACAGTTTTGGAACAGACTGTCATGCCTAGTTTAGGAGGCTCCAGTTTCAATCCCCAACACACACTATAGACAGCTAAGCAGTGCTCTGGTTAAGAGGGGAAAAAAAAAAAAAAGATAAACTTTGCTACAGCATGGAATTAGAAGGGATTGTAAACCCTTCCCCTTGTGGCCAGGTGGTGGTGCACCAGTTGGGTGTACATGTTCAAGAACCTGGGTTCAAGGCCCCAGACCCCACTTGCAGGGGCAGAAGCTTCTTGAGCAGCTAGGCAGCATTGCATCTCTCTGTCTCTGTCTCTCTTTCTCTCCCTTTTCCCTCTCAATCTCTCTCTCCAAAATAAATAAATAAGAACATTAAAAACAATAAAACACCTCAACCTGAATCTGAAGATCCAGGGTCAATAAATAGAGGAGAACAAAGGACTTTTTTCCAGGAGTGAGTCAGATGAGTTGGAGGAAAAGGTCACTTTTTTATGGTAGGTTAGGATGATGTATTTTGGGGAGATATGAAGTTGTACTACTAAGACAACAGCAGTTGTAAAATAACATTTTCACAATAAATATTTAAAAAATCAAATAAAAAAGCCAAAAGCAAATTATGTATCTTTCTAAACTAATCTCTGTGATAATTTACATTCACAAAAGAAAGATATTTAAATATACAATGATTCTCAGCTGTATGACTTGAAATAATTTGTATAGGACTTCAAATTTTGAAGATAAACTTGATGAAAAATAAAATTTAGTAAAAATAAAAATATTTTACCATATTTAGTTTGTTGTTTTTATTTTGATGTTTTGTTGGGATAGAGTGTTTATGATTTTGTAGGTATGTGGATACAGTA
This sequence comes from Erinaceus europaeus, assembly GCF_950295315.1. Taxonomy (NCBI): domain Eukaryota; kingdom Metazoa; phylum Chordata; class Mammalia; order Eulipotyphla; family Erinaceidae; genus Erinaceus; species Erinaceus europaeus. The sequence goes on along the minus strand of NC_080165.1, from coordinate 73,410,036 downwards.
AAAGAAATTACTATTTAAAAATATATACTAGATTTAAATACTGCTTCTTTGGAAGGATGTCTCCTGTATTTAGTACAATTCAGCCAAAAAGAAAAGAAGTAACATTTCAAGTGCAAATGATAGCATATATATATATATATATATATATATATATATATATATATTTTATTATGATGAAGTTATTACTAAAAAATATCAGCATTTTCTGTACTAATTGTAGGCACATGCTTATCAAAGATATATATTTTATCTTTCTCCTTCCTGTTTTTTTTTCCTTTTTAATTAGGACAATTAGAAATTCAGAGGGGAGAGGGAGAAAGACACAGAGAAAGAGAGAAACCTGCAAACCTGCTTCATCACTCTTGAAGCTTCCTCACTGCAGGTGGGGAGCAGGGACTGGAATTCAGGTCATCACACATGATAATGTGTATGCTTAACATGGTTCACTATCACCCGCCCCCCTTCTCTCTTCCTTTTTTTCATTTTTAGCATAGGATTTCAGTAAGCTAAGCTGTTTATTTAACATAGAGGAGGAGGAGGCGGGGGGTGGGGCAAGGCAGCACAGCTCAGAGGCTTCCTTGTAGTGGTAACTGGATTCAACATAGTTCGCATACACGGCAGAATATAATATCTTTCATTTATCATTTATTTGAAAAATTACATCGTATACAATGAAATGTGTTTGGTATCATAGTATTTCAAATACTACCTATAGTAGGATCCTAATGAACAGCTTGATGTTAGAAAAATAAAAGGAATAACAACAACAACAATGGAAGAAGTGGCCTCCAGTAGTACTGGATTCTTAGTGCAGGCACCAAGCCCCACCAATAATCCTGGAGGCAAAATAAAATAAATAAAATGTAAAGATGTTTTTTAACTTTTAAAGTAAATAAAGTCAGTGTAAATGGTAACTTGAAAATAGAGACTACTAGCAGTGCAGACATTTTCTAACTACCATATAATTAGGAAGCGACGTGTGTGTGTGTGTGTGTGTGTGTGTGTGTGTGTGTGTGTGTGTGTGGCTTTTATAGACTTCATTCTTTTTTCATAACTTTCTGGTTTACGCAAAACATTCTATGTCACTTCACACTTGAGTATTGCATTTAGTTCTATAAAAGTAGAGTTGTGATAGTTTTATGTCTTGTGAAATTTCATTAATTACTTTCATTAATTACTTTCACAAATAGTCTCTACTGACTGTGGACTAGAAACTGTTAATGATGCTTAAAAAACTCATATATTGGTGACTCTGACATTAAAGGATATTGCCTTTTCTAAACTGTATGTGTCCTTCGTTCCTGTAGAATAAGGGTTATTTTAACAAATTGCAAATTGTTCTCCCTCTTCTGTGGAACATTTGCCTAGAATCCATAGCCTATTTAAGTGTCCATAGAAACAAGAAATTACTTTTAGAAAATAAGTTCTGGAAAAAAATAGAATATAGTACAATCCCCAGCAGATTTAAAATTTTTTTCTTCTTGAGGAAATATTTGTTAGATAGTTGTCTCAAGGACACAAGTTCATATCTCCCCCAAATATGCCAGCACATTTTACATTCTACCAAAATGCCATCTCACTCACAGTGCCACTAATCCTCTCTTGATCTCAAAGTTGTTTTATTTTTCCCAGTGACAGTAATATTGTATTATAACATTACATAATATTTGGTTATACATCAATGAAAAATCAACATGTATGTACCGTATTCATTCAAAAATGAAAATCCCACCTTTATTCCTCATCGGACAATTGTCCCATTTCTTATGAATTTGATTGACTTCATTTGGAAGTAGCTACATGTCAAGCCACATTTATAAGAAGCATTTAACTTTGGTATTTTGTATGCATAAATTTGCATGCATGTATTTGTCAAATAAAGCATCAGCTTTGTTAGTAACTTTTCTCAGAACCACTCAATGAAAAGAGGCAGGTCTAGACCTTGAATCCAGTTATCTGGATAAAATGGGGATTCAAATTTGCAGATCATGTAAGAAAAAAGTGTTGTTTTCAAGGAGCAGTGGGTAAATTCCAGCTTTAAGGATTAACTATACATTTTTATTCCTTTTTCTGGTGTTAGCTTGCCTGATGATGTTGGCCAGTTATCTTAACTATTGGTCCTAATTTTCTCATCTGGAAAACTGGAAGAAAATTATTCTTAGTTATCTCACTGGGAGATTTTTTTTTTTTTTTGGTGGGGGGGAAATAAAAACAGTTAAAAAAAAACATGAAATAATATATGTAAAATACAGTGTAAAAATATACTACTAAAGTGGCAGTGAAAACTCTTTGAATTATTCATTATTTCATTCATTTAGCAAATATCTACTAAGTTCCTAGAATGTGCTCATGTTGGCAGTGCTTTGAGAAAAAAAAAAAAAAACTTAAAAGACTGCATTTTCTTGGGCGGGGTAGATAGCATAATGGCTATGCAAAGAGACTTTCATGCCTGAGGCTCCAAGTCCAAGGTTCAAGACCTCTCAAGACCGGCACCACCATTAGCCAGAGCTGATCAGTGCTCTGGTTTAAGAAAGAGAGAGAGAGAGAGAAAAGAAAGAAAGAGAAAGAAAGAAAGAGAAAGAAAGAAAGAAAGAAAGAAAGAAAGAAAGAAAGAAAGAAAGAAAGAAAGAGAAAGAGCTGCATTTGCTCTTACTTATAAGTATCTATTATTGAGGAAAATGGTGTAAAAGACATTGAGACACTTTTTAAAGGATACACCACATATCAGATTACCATTGTGAATAAAGTGTTCTCTTGCTTGCATGAATACAGAGCCTAAGAGATGTGTTTGGAACATTTCCTTATGTTTTTCTTATCTACTCCTCTGATTTGAACCACTAGTATGTACCACTGGGATGCACAGTACAAATAAAATGAGAGCTGGGATGAGTGATCATTCCACAAATCAAAAATAATGTGAATATCATTGAATTGGTATTCTCTTCCAAAACCCAACTGAAGAGGATGCAAAGAGAAATAAATATTGGCAGTATTATTATTAGAAAGTCGCTGTGCCTTGGGGCCTAGCCTGGCTTTACTCTGTGAATCACTGCTATTTCCTCTGCTGTTCTACAGAATCTTTTGTCCAGAATGAGAACGGTCTGCCTGTGCCAAGAAAATAGATGGTTGTTGTGCAAAAACAGGAAGCTTATAACTAAAGGAGAATTTGTACCCACTGGCGACTTCTGTGCTAGTATTAGAAGGAAGGAATTAAATAAAAGGAAAAGACCATGCTCAGGCTCTGGAACAAAATATGCAGTGAATTAATACTTATTTAATTTAAAAAAAAAGCAAATTTGATAGATTAAATGTACTTCTCTGTTATCCATGTTCACATAAACTATTAAACACTGGAAGCATATCTAGAATAACTTCAATGAATTTAGATAGCATGGTGGTAATATATAATTGAGGCCATTGGGTAGCTAAATTCAGTACAAATTGTGCTGAAATAGCTCTCTTAAATATTATTTAACTTTAGTCTATATTAAGTAAGATTTCCATCACTGTCAGATGACCAATATATATATAGCACATATTTTGAATTCTTTCATTCATTCATTTTTGCTCACTTATTCAACAAAGTATCAGAGATAAAAGAACTGTTAAGAGGGGGCAGGGTGATGGCACACCTTGCAGAGTGGATATGCTACAATGTGCAAGAACCCATGATTCAAGCCCCTTGTCCATACCTGCAGGGGGAAAGTTTCATAAACTTTCAGTGAGGCAGGTATCTCTCTCTCTCCCTCTCTCTCTCTCTCTCTCTCTCTCTCTCTCTCAGTAACTGAGCACGGCTCATTTCTGGTTTATGGTAGTGTGGAGGATTAAACCTGGGACTTTAGAACCTCAGGAATGAGAATCTCTGCATAATCATTATGACATCTCCCTCACCCATTCTCTTTCTCCCTATTACACACACACATTCTCTCTTTCTCTACCACCCCTCTTTCTCCCATGTCAGTTCATCTCTCTTTATATTATTATTATTACTTCCAAGGTTATTGCTGGGGCTCAGTGCCTCCACTACGAATCCACTGCTCCAGGAGGCTGTTTTTTTTTCCTTTTGTCACCCTTGTGGTTTATCGTTGTTGTTATTATTGTTGTTATTACTGCTCTTGTTCTTATTGGATAGGACAGAGAGAAATGAAGAGAGGAGGGGGAGATAGAGAAGGGAGGCAAAGATAGCCCCCTTGCAGACCTGCTTCACCACTTGTGAAGCAACCCCCCTGCAGGTGGGGAGACAGGGACTTGAACTGGTATCCTTAGGCCCGTCCTTGCCCTTCACACCATGTGCACTTAACCCGCTGTGCTACCACCTGGCCCCCTTTTTTTATTATCTTTATTTATTGAATAGAGACAGCCAGAAGTTGAGAAGAGTGGGGAGACAGAGAGGGAGAGAGAAACCCATAGCACTGCTTCACCACTTGTGAAGCTTTCTCCCTGCAGGTGGGGACAAGAGGCTTGAACCTGAGTCTGTGCACATTGTAATATGTGCATTCACCCAGGTGTGCCACCACCCAGTCCCTCAATTTATTTCTCTGTCTCAGTCAACTAAAAAAAAATAATAATAATACTAAAAATAATCTTTAATAAAATGTGACTTGGGGTCATTGAAATAGCTCACTTTGAGTACGTTTTGATATCCATTCATTTTACTTACTTATTAAATACAATGTTAGAAAGGTAAGAACTAGTAAGACAATAAGGTAGGGGAGGTCAGTGGAATCGGTCACTTGTATAGTGTGTGGCTTTTTCTTGTGTGTGACTCATGTTTGAGCCCAGCCCTCACCACGATGAAGAAAGCTTGGATGCTATGATCTTTTTTACTTTTTCTCTCCCTTTCTACCTCTTTAAGGAAAAAAAAAATCTAGATTAATTGAGCTGACAGAACAGTAAGAACATAATTATCACAAAGTGTGATAAGAAAGCTGAGAGGAGCTGGGTGGTGACGCACCTGGTTGAGCACACATGTTATAATGCACAAGGACCCAGATTCAAGCCCCTGGTCCCCACCTGCAGGGGGGAAAGTTTCATGAATGGCAAAGCAGGGCTCGAGGTGTCTCTCTGTCTCTCTTCCTCTCTTTCTCCATCTCCCTTCTCAATTTCTCTCTGTCTCTATCTGATAATAAGTAAACTAATTTTGTTTTTAAAGTGACTGAGTAGGCCATACATCCAGAGCTCTGGACTTGCTAGTATGTGTTCCTTAGTTTGATCCCTGGAACTGCATATTAAAAAGTGTTGTTCTGATCTCTTCATCTTTCTCATAAAGTAAAATGAACATTTTTTAGGGCAAAGTGGTGGTGTACCCAGTTGATTTCATACATTAGCATGCATGAGATGATCCATGTCCAATGCCCTGGCTCCCGTCTGCAATAGGCAAGTGTCACAGGTGTTAAATCAATACTCCAGTTGTCTCTATGTCTCTCTCCCTCTCTAGTTCCTTCTTCCTTCTCAGTTCCTCTCTATGCTATCAAATAAAGAGAAAGAAATAATAGCTGCCAGGAGCAGTAGTTTCATTGTGTAGGCACTGAGCCCCAATGATAACCCTGTGGTAATAACAGACAAGCAAAATCATTGTTTAAAAAGCTGTAAGAAAGTTTATATAATGTTATGAAAGTCACAAATTCTAACTCAAACTTAAAAATCAGGAAAACATATTGGACCCAATAATATGTGGAATTTGTTTTATACTTTAGCTTATTATTTATCTTATTTGCTAGCAATTGTATGCTATTTGATATTCTGTTGTAACCCTATTTTTAACTGTTTTATTTTTTCTTATTTATTTATTTATTTTATTTTATTATTTTATTATTTATTTTAAAAAGGAGACATTAACAAAACCATAGAATAAATGGTGTACAACTCCACACAATTCCCACCACTAGATCTCAGTATCCCATCCCCTCCCCTGATAGCGTTCCTATTCTTTAACCCTCTGGGAGTATGGACCCAAGGTTATTGTGGGATGCAGAAGGTGGAAGGTCTGGCTTCTGTAATTGCTTCACTGCTGAACATGGGCATTGACAGGTCGTCCCATACTCCCAGCCTGTCTCTCTCTTTCTCTGGTAAGGTGGGTCTCTGGGGACGCGGAGCTCCAGGACACATTGGTGGGATTGTCTGTCCAGGGAAGTCTGGTCGGCATCATGGTAGCAACTGGAACCTGGTGGCTGAAAAGAGAGTTAACATACAAAGCCAAAGAAATCATTGACCAATCATGGACCTAAATGCTGGACTAGTGCAGGTGAAGTGTTGGGGGTTACTCACTAAAGTATTGTTTGGTTCTGGGTGAAGGTGGTGTTGGGGATTAGACCTGGAACTTCAGAGTTGCTATCATAAAAGTTTTTTGCATGACAATTATGCTATCACTACAGCCCTGTAATTACTTAAAGAATAGTTCTTAAGCTTAGCCTGTGTTAATAAGTACTATTTTAAATTAATGAGTCCTAGGAGAAAGCATAATTTTATTTTTTTAAGATTTTTTAAATTTTTATTTATTTCCTTTTTGTTGCCTTTGTTGTTTTTATTGTTGTTGTAGTTATTATTGTTGTTGATGTATTCGTTGTTGGATAGGACAGAGAGAAATGGAGAAAGGAGGGGAAGACAGAGAAGGGGAGAGAAAGATAGACACCTGCAGACCTGCTTCACTGAATGTGAAGCAACTCCCCTGCAGATGGGGAGCCAGGGGCCCGAACCAGGTTCCTCACACCGGTCCTTGTGCTTTGGGCCACCTGCACTTAACCTGCTGCATTACCACCCCGCTCTTTTCACATAATTGTTTAGAACAAAGGCATTTATGCCTGAAACTTAGAGTACCTAGGTTCAGTTCCCAGCACCATCATAGTCCAGAACTGAGCACTGTCTTGATCTCTCTTGGTTTCTTTCTCTCTGTACCTTTCTTTATCATAAAAATAAATAAATAACTTAATTTTTAAATTAATTAATTAATTAATTAGCAAATGAAGAAATCCCTCCAATTGGACTGGGCATACCATCCTGACCTATGGTGATTTAAAATTTAGTTATGGAAAATGAGAGATGTAAGGATGCTGGTTGATGATCTAGTGGATACATACATACAAGATGTGAGTATATAGCAAAGTCATGTGAATTAACATTATGATGTGAGTATATAGCATTATGATGTGAGTATATAGCAAAGTCATGTGAATTAACTAAAAAAAAAAGAGTACATCAGAGAGTGTAGAGGTGGTCCAGTGGTAGAATGCCTTCCTTTCATATTTGAAGCTCTGGTTTAATCTTGTTACAGCATAAGAACAATAAAAGACAAAATGAGTAAACGCCATAGATAGTGGAGCAATGCATTGGGATCTATCTCATAAAGAAGTAAAAATAAATAAATAATAAGACTAAGGAGGTGGCTTAGTAGTTGAGTGCCTACATAAGACCCCAAATTCAATGTACAGACCATTAGAAAAAAAAAGTATATTGAATTTCCTTGAGCAGAATAATGTTTATTATACATAAAGAAGAACTTCCGTTTTTCTTCCAAGAATGAATTGTAATTAGAAATTAGAACATCTGAGACTATTTCTGTGAGCTCAGCACTTGATCTATTATACCATCTTCAGGCTGCAGACATCCCATATTATAAAAATGACTTGGGTGGAAGTTCAGAGGTGAGAATGATGCAGGCAGGTCAACAGGGCATTGCATGCATGCAGGTAGGTAAGTAGGGTATTTAGTACATGCTCTGGGGGATAGTAAAATAATTGGGAGACATATCTATACAGGAGGATTGAGGCCAGTTTATGAATGCCCTTGAAATCCACTGTTAGATGTTACAATGCACAGGGACCTGGGTTCAAGCCATGATGCCCACCTGCAAGGGGCAAGCTTTGTGAGCTGCGAAGCAGGGCTGCGGGTGTCTCTATGTCTTTCTTCCTCTCTATCTCCCCCGTTCCTCTAGATTCCTGACTGTCTCTATCCAATAAATAAAGAAAGTTTAAAAAAATAATAAAAATGTTTTAAAACCAAGAAATTCAGTATTAGGAAATGTTTTTATTCTCAAGGAAGACATGAAATTATCTGAGCATAGAGTTAAGCAGTTGAACAAAATATTTCAGGGGATGAAGCTTTTGTCAGGAGTAAGTATGATGGATAAAAATAGATAATTCCTGGACAGAAAGATCAATTAGTAGATGATTAAAATAGACCAGACGAAGTTACTAATAGTAAGAATAATCATAGTGGTTATAGAAAAATGGGCAAGAAAGGAATCTGGAAAGAAAATACAATAGGCTTTGCTGACAAGTGAAAGTATCTATCAGACAAAGAAAGAAACAAGTAAAGGAAAGACTCAAAGTATCTGAAATGTTTACTCTGGAAATTATCTGGAAAAATTAATGAAAAAGTAAGTGTATAGAAAAGGCACAGCTAGAGGCAATTAAACTTCCTAAAATGGGTGCTTCTTTTTTTTTTTTTTTCATGCTTTAGTAAGGTCCATAAAGTAGAATTTAAAAATGTGGAACACTCTGGGAGTAAATATCTAGAAAATATTAAATTTGATAGAACATCCAGAATGCATAAAATTGCTATTACTGATCTTTGACATGTAAGTTTCATTATGTATGAAACTAGCAGATTCTTAATTGTTTTATTTACAGAAAGTGTAGTTGACCATAAATTTAAAGATGAACTTCTGCCATACTTTATTTACAAGTATACTTGTCTGCTGACAATAAATTATGTACTACCTGGGGACATGCTTTCTTGTTTTATCTTAAGTGATTTCCCCCTCCAAGATTAGAGGGTATCCTCTATGAAAATATTTCCTACTACAGTGTATAACACTTTAACTATTTATGTTGCTATATATGTATATATATCTATATATCTATAAATACATGTATATATATAGAACTATGTTTTGTTTTTTCAAATTTGAACAATGATTTGATTTAAATAATAATTTCCAACTGGCGGTTTCAGCCTACAGCTCCCCACCTGCAGAGGGTTCACTTCACAGGCTGTGAAGCAGGTCTGCAGGTGTCTATTTTTCTCTCGCCTCTCTGTCTTCCCCTCCTCTCTCGATTTCTCTCTGTCTTACACAGCAACAACAATAATAACAACAATGATAAACAACAAGGGCAATAAAAGGGAAACATTTTTTTAAATAAAGTAAAAAAAAGTCTTTAAAAAAATAAGTGCCAACTGGTAAATGATTTCTTTTTTTAAAATTTATTTATTTATTTATTCCCTTCTGTTGCCCTTGTTGTCCTTTTCCATTGCTGTAGTTATTATTGTTGTTGTTACTGATGTCATCGTTGCCAGACAGGACAGCAAGAAATGGAGAGACGAAGGGAAGACAGAGGGGGAGAGAAAGGTAGACACCCGCAGACCTGCCCCACCGCCCATGAGGCTACTCCCCTGCAGGTGGGGAGCTGGGGGCTCGAACCGGGAGCCCTATGCCAGTCCTCTTCGCTTTGCTCCATGTGCGCTCAACCTGCTGCGCCACCGCCTGACTCCCGGTAAATGATTTTAAATTGGATTGTTGTCACCTAAACTAAGCTAATATACTTTAAAAAAGTAGAAACTAAAGAATCCAAGGGACTGAAAACCTCTGTATCTTTTGTGATTCTTCTATTTCTTTCTTTCTATATAATGTCAGAGACCTATTTCTGTTGGGCAGTACTCTAGCTTTCCCCTGCTTAACTCTGAGGTCTATTTACATAACCAGTTACCTAAGAACCACCCTGCCTGCAGGGCATTGGTTTAATCCCCACTGGTTCGAACTGTCTTTTTGCTCTGTCCCTCTCTTAGTCACAACGTTTTCCATCACTCTCTTTTCGCTCCACCATCTCTACCATCACATCCTGTTTCCACCCTACTTGGCGAGTACAAATACAGCTGCTCTTCTGATTAAACTCACTTAGAATTGCCTTCCAGCTCCAAGAGTCCCAGAGTCTCTCTCCTGCGACGCTAGCCCTGCACGAGTTCCTGATCCCTCTCCCACACAGCAGCCTAGGTTGGCTCCAGTCGAGTTCTCTTCAACCCAGAGAGCACTTGCTTGGGAAGAAGCACCCTCAGGCTATCCCAGCATATTTCAACCATGTGCTTTTTCTTTGATGCCGATAAATTGTTAAAATACACAGACTAGTCCTTTGCAGTATCATTTACTATCATAGATCAGGGGTTAGTTTTATATCATACTTAAAGAAAATTAATCAGAGATACAAAAAGTTTGAGTTATATTTATTTATTTTTTAAGGTTTTCTTTTTGTATTTATTTATTTAATTTAAAAAGGAGACATTAACAAAAGTGTAGGATAGGAGGGGTACAACTACACAATTCCCACCACCAGATCGCTGTAGCTCATCCCCTCCCCTGATAGCTTTCCTATTCTTTATTCCTCTGGGAGTATGGACCCAAGGCCATTGCGGGTTGCAGAAGGTGGAAGGTCTGGCTTCTGTAATTGCTTCCTGGCTGAACATGGGTATTGACTGGTTAATCCATACTCCCAGTGCCTCTCTCTTTCCCTAGTAGGGTGGAGCTCTGGGGAAGCGGAGCTTCAGGACACATTGGTGGGGTTGTCTGTCCAGGGAAATCTGGTTGGCATCATGCTGGCATCTAGAACCTGGTGGCTAAAAAGAGAGATAACATACAAAGCCAAACTAATTGTTGAATAATCATGGACCTAAAGGCTGGGATAGTGCAGATGAAGTGTTGGGGAGTACTCCCTGCAGACTCTTGTGTACTTCTGCTTTCAAGTATATATTTTTCCCTGGTTTATGGGCATGTGTGAACATATGCTCTATCAGGGGACCTGGTCTATATCTAGGTTTTGGGACTTTGCTAGGAAGTGAACTGCCTGTAATGGAATTAGAGAATACTATGAAAGGAAAGGTCTCACCCGAGTAATAAAGCTGAAGGGTTGTCATTCCACACCTGAAGTCTCTGGACACAGTCTGAAGTGAAGCATGCTGAGGTGGTATTGCGTTGATTAGGTTGGGGTAGGTGGTTGCAATATTATTTGATTTGAATTGAGAGCAGCATGCAGGAAAGTGGGCCCCACCCTAAGGTTGAAGGACTGGGGGAAATATAGGCTCTATAGTGGAAATGTGAGGTTCCTGCTGTCTTAGAGTTCAAGAAGACAATCGATAGTTATTGTTATCATCACATTATTTGGTAATTGGGTTAACTTTGAAAAGTCCCTTTGTTAGGGTTTACTGTATGATACCCAACATCTTTTATAGTTGTGCCACTGGTTGCTTTTGTTCTCCCTGGTCTAGGCTTTTGAGAGAGTCAACATATCAAAGACTCAGCCTATGTATTAAAAAGACTCAGTCTGTGCTTTAAAAAGTTTGAGACATGCAATCAATATTTCCCCTCTCATATTAATTAAATAGTGATTTATAAGACTAAAAATTAATAGGAGTGTACATAAAGACTATTCCCACCACCAAAAGACTGTGTCCCATGCCCACCCCACCCCCGCCGCCCCAGGAAGCCAAGTATCTACCCTCACCCTCACCCCAGGGTTTTTACTTTGGTGCCCTACTCCAGATTTAGTCAAATCCTGCTTTTAGTTTCCCTTTCTGTTCTTCTTTCTCAACTTCTCTTACATTTGTTACTCGATAACAGCTCTCATTCCTCATTTCCATTCTCTTAATTCAGACTCTTTTACTTGTATTTGAGAAACTAATTGGGTTTTTTTTTATCTCTATTCTTTCTTCAGTCTACTTCAGCTGCACAACTTTTGTCAGAACAGTTGCCTTCTCAGAGGCTTAATAGCCCATGAATAATTTACAGACCCCTCCCAGCCCAATGCTTGCCCAGTGTCTTGTCCCTCATAGTGAGTCATGCCTCTAGTTTACAAAACCACTCTGTTCCCCAGCAAGCTGAAGATGCCCTGCCTGTCCTTTTCATCTTCCCATAATTTCAGAGTCAAAATTCCTCACCTGGCCTTCTTGAAAGTCTGTTCAAGCACAGATTTCTCTAAAGCTTGCCCACTTAACAGCCCCACTGGAATTTCTTCCCCCCCTGAAATTTGCTTATATTCTCTTACCTTGAGCACACATCATGTTCTGCCTCTTATTTGTGTATGTGTCTTAGATCTTCTCTATGCTTATAAGCCCTTTTAAAAAATATTTAGTTAAAATTTTGTGGTAGAAAGAAAAATCTGAACATCATTCAGATCTGGCATGCAGTGATGCTAGCAAATGAACATGAAACCTCAGACCTGCAAGTCATGTTCTCTACAATGCTGTACTGTCTCCTCAGCCCCAGTTCTTTGTTGGTTTCCAAATTCTTGGAGCTAAGAGTCAGTGGTTTTTAAATGGCTAGGTACAAATTTAAGAGCACTTGCAGAATTCTCTCTTTTATTAAAAAAATTATTTATTGTTAGAGACAGAGAGAATTTGAGAGGAGAGGGAGAGATATAGAGAAAGAGAGACATCTGCAGCTCTGCTTTACCACTCGTGAAGCTTTCCTCCTACAGGTGGGAGCCAGGGGCTTGAACCCAGGTCCTTGTGCACTGTGGTGTGTGCACTTCACCAGGAGCACTACTACCTGGCCCCCAAACACTTGCAGAATTCTCTTTGTCCTTTCACTCCAATCATTAAAATACTAAATTTGAACATTTATTTAGGGAAAAGTCCATTATTGCATGCTCAGAAAAAAAATTTTTTCCCTATTTTTTACATGAACTTACCCCACATACACACATACACACTGGCATGGGGATTATGAAATTCTTTCTTTTTAAAACATTTTAAGTTGTAAAACCAGTCCAGTAAATTCTCAGCTAAATCCACATAAGTTGTTAGGTGTGGTACAGGTTGAAAATATGTAACAAGAAAAATGATTGTCACAAACCATATTTTTTTCAGACTAATTTTTTTTTTTTTTTTGCCAACAGAGTTATTTCTGGGGCTCAGTGCCTGCACCACAAATCCACTGCTCCTGGAGGCTCTTTATTTATTTTTACCTCCTTTTTGTTGCCCTTCTTGCTTTTTTATCATTGTTGTGTCAGCATGCTCTCTTGGTGCTGCCTTTCCTTCCTTTCTAAATACATACAGTTGGTAATGAATTGCAGTATTGCATCTATTGTTGTCCAGCATATGCATGATATACAACAGAGGCTCTTTTAATACATGGGATTGTTTGTGTTTGAATTATTCACATTTTTTGTATGTGCATGCTTGAAATGCTATATAGTAGAAATTGTCTACTGCAATTCATTACCAACTATATGTGAAATTTGGTCTTCTCTTTGAAGCTGACCCTGGTGGAAGTATAGACCATAGATCTTGGGAAACTTTCTATATCAACATTTGTAATCGTTTGTTTCAGATAAACAGGAATACATTTATTAGCACAGCTCTGTAAGCATGCTTTCTTGTGCTGCCTTTCCTTCCTTTCTAAATACTCTCTTTGCCTAGAGTATCCCATATAGTGTGTGATACACATTTAGGTATGTGTACACACACATACATTATCCACTTCACAAGCTACTCCTGAGTGTTGTAATTGGTGTAATGTCTTCCAAAATACTCCTTAAGCCTTCCAGACAGAATTAATCTTTTTCATTAGTAGTTTTACATTTGCATACTTTTATTTTGGCTTATAGTATTTATTACATTCAGGGTTACTACATTTAGCAAAGAAAATTTGAATTTCAAATACACATTTTGTGTAAGTGTGCCTTTTGCAATACTTGGAATATACATTTTGTAAATTGTCTTGCTAATCAGAAATTTGCCTTTAATTGGATGTCCTTTTTATAACACCATTTTATCGAGGGTGTTAATGCTTTACAGTGTATTCATTGAGTCATGAGTATAATTTCATTATGCACCAGGACCCCCAAATTCCTGTCAGCCACACCCCTTCCATCAGCACAGTCCTTTGCTTTCATACAACACACTATACACTGCCCATGTTTTGTTCTGTTTTCCCTCCTGCCCCTATTTATTAAGTCTTACTTAAAAGTTAGATCACTCAGTTTTTGCCCTGCTCTTTTTGCTTTATCTAACCTAACATGATGTCTTCAAGTTCCACCCAGGATGATGCGAAGTAGATAACTTTATCATTTTTAACAACTGAATAATGTTCCATCATTTAAATGAACCATATATTTTCAAGTCACCTGTTGTTGGATGTCCTTATATTTTATCTGGAAATCTTAAATACTGTATTTTTATTTTAATGTTAACCTCCCCAATAGGTAGCTACTGGCTCTTTTTCCTGTGGTGGTCAACAGAGTATTTAAGTACAATGAATGGCTCATATAGATAAGTCTTTAAAAAACAAGCCTGAACTCTATGATTTCTTTGGTTATATAAAAAATATCCCTACATGTTTCTGTTGCATAAATCAGGTATTTTTTTATGAACTTTGAAGTGACATCAGATTTGTGTTTTATATGGGTAACTCCCCCCCACCTCACCCTATCCACCTTTTTTTTTTAGTTTGAGATATTCAATCCATTTCCCCCTCATATTAATTAAATACTTATTTGTGAGACTTTAAGTTAACATGAGTGTATATTAACACCATTCCCACCACCAAAGGTCTGTGTCCCTCCCCCTCCCCACTTTCCCCATCTAACATTTAGACATTTATTGTGGTAGCTGTACATACATTTATTATACATAGATATATGTTACAGAGGTACAATTTCATATCTCTTAATGGTGTATTTTACCACACCATACACACCAATGTCTTTAGATGCTAGTTGAGAAATGGTTTAAAAAGTAGATTTAGGGCAACCAAGAGAATAAAGTAGATAGACTAGGTGGATAATGACAGTATATGAACTAAGAAACTTACTGTCTAATAGGAGATATAAATAAGTATGTAGATAGAGAATAATTATACTTGACTAATGGATATAGTTCCTAGTAGGAAATGGAAGTCACTAAGATTTTTTGTTCAGGCAATGGGATTGATAATTATGGCTTTATCTAAAAGAGAAAGAAAGATATAGTAGATTAGGAGGAGTAAAAACAATTGAGTTTAGCTTGAGATATGTTAAATCTGATGTACCGGGATGCGGCATGATATAAAACAAATTTAGCCAACTCCAATACAATATGTACACACTCACAATTAAAATGAGATCCAAGCCAATTGAAATGGACAACAGTTATAAGAGTGTGCTTTCAGCTTAGTAGATATACATAAAAGCAGATCATTCATAACTGTAGATGTGGAAAAGAAGAATTTGTGTGTACACACTTTAGAGTCCTTGACTCAACAGAGATGGTGACGCTCTGAGAGTAAATGAGATCATCTGCAGTGTGCTTGAAGAAGAGAGACAAAGATGGATCCATAGATTATGTAAATGTTGCAGAAATGACAAAGGTAAGAAGAGGAAACAAAAAGGCAAAGTGGCTAGATTTTGTATATAACTGAGATAATAGATTACCTTACTTACACTTTAGTCTTCAAATTCATCTGATAGGTAATTGTTAGGTTAGAAAGGAGGTTATATAAACTAGGGGCTTCTGTAAACTAACAGGCACCACAGAGATTGGGAGGCTTGATCTTTATACTGGGGAGCCCCGCCTCCCCAGATCCCTGCCCCACTAGGGAAAGGGAAAGGAAGACTTGAGTATGGATCTACCTGACAATGCCCATGTTCAGCAGGGAAGCAACTACAGAAGCCAGACTTTATACCTTCTGCAATCCATAATGAAGGTTCCATACTCCAAGAGGGATAAAGAATAGGAAAGCTTTCAAGGTGGGGATGGGATATGGAGTTCTGGTGGTGGGAATTGTGTGGAACTGTATCCCTCTCATCCTATGGTCTTGTCAATATTTCTATTTTATAAATACATTTTAAAAGATTATGTAATTATTGCAGAAAGATTATGTAAATATTGCAAATGCAAGAAGAGTAAACAAAAAGGCTAGATTTTGTGTATAACAGAGATAATAGATTATCTTGCTTCTACTTTAGTCTTCACATTCATCTGATAGGTAATTGTTATGTTACAAAGGAGGTTATATAAATCAAGGGGCTTCTGTAAACTAACAGGCACCACAGAGATTTGGAGGTTTGATCTTTATGCTGTGGTAAGACTACCCTTGAAAGTACCTCTTGGTTGAATGTCATTATCACCCCAGGAGTATCTGCTAAAACAGAAAACAAAGATATTCAGACAGTAGGGAGAGCAGGCTTATTAGAAGCTCAAAGTTGATTGCCACAGTAGCCTCTCTGACTTCATTCTGAAACAAGACAAGACCAGGAAATAGGAAGTTGCCTGTGGTGTGTCATTGTGTCCTTAGAAGGCTTTTGCTGTTGTTATATTTCTCAACTTGATAATAGAAGCAATTTTGAGTTGATGAGAAAGCATTTGCATTTGAACAGTGAGAGTTGTTCTAGTTCTGTTACTCAAGGAGTTCCTGAAGAAACTAAGACTGCCAGCATCCATATGGTCTGGAAAAGAACACCACGCTCAAGCTCAAATATGTGTGGGTCAGCAGACCATTTTCCCCCCTTCCAATTCTGAAAGGTTGCTTAATCATTTGTCTCATTATTGCAAATGTTACAATAATAGGTATAAATGCTCCCCAGAGCAGCAAATCTAAATTCTTCTTGTTGACATCTGAATCTGCTTTGGCCTGTTCTCAGTAGCTCCTTTTCCACATCTAAATGCTTCATAACCAGGGCACTTCAGATTGTTTCCTGGTATATACTTTACACTTTTCCTCAAAAGTTCTTCTAATTTCTGTTTTGTTTCTCCCAACTCTTTGGAGTCCCTAAGATCAAAACTCATAAACCCCCAGCTCCTTCACTGAGATAAAAACTAAAAATAATATTTATCTAGTGGCCTAGTAATCCCATTTGTAGAAACATTTCTCAAAGCACTATGGTGTCAATATTTAGAAATGTATATACAAGTATATACTGCAAAAAAAATGTAAAACATAAATATATATCAAATGGCTAAATTATGATACTGCTCTATTGTGAAGTAATTTTAATCTTTAATAACTACTAAAAACAACCAGATATGTGGGCTGTGGAAACAGCATAATGGTTATGCCAAATGACTTTCAAGCCTGAAGTTCTGAGTTCCTAGATTCAATCCTTAGCATCACCATAAGTCAGAATTGATCAGTGCTCTGGTAAAAATAAAGAAAATAAATTTTAAAAAGTCATATATCTTCACCTTTTTGATGGATAGACCCAGATTATTATTGAGATAAACAAATTTAGTACAGCTATTTTTTGTTCAAAATCCTAACAAATGACCAGTAATTTTGGTATTATTATACTACCATTATGTGAACTATCAAAAATATAGTTTGACCTATTTTTATTCTTTTTTTAACATTGCCATCAGGGTTCTTCTTGGGAACCAGTGCCTGTACAATAAAGATGAATTCACCACCACTCCTGATGGCTTTCTTTCTTTCTTTCTTTCTTTCTTTCTTTCTTTCTTTCTTTCTTTCTTTCTTTCTTTCTTTCTTTCTTTTTTCTCTTTCTTTCTTTCCAATAGTATATAATGTAACAAGCTCAATATAAATACTACTTAAATTGATGCAGATATAAAAATGAAGTATGGAGAAATACATGCATCTTTTCTCCTTTTCTTCTTATTTAGAGAAAGACAGATAGAAAGCTAGAGATTAAGACTACAGCACTGAACTTCCTTCAATGCAGTGGGTGCCAGGCTTTTACCTGGGTTGTGTGCATGGAAAAACAGCACTAACCAAGTGAGCTATTTTGCTGACCCTACACATCTTTTTCAGTGGTAGCTAATTATTCAAATTGGATTAAAGAAATACATCTTCATTAGTTGTTCATTATATAAATTTGACTAAAGGAAATGAAAATTTGTATCACTGGGGATTGAACCCAGGGCCTCATGCATGTATACTGTTAGTGGTATCTTCTAGTCAAATATCCATCCTTTCCTTTTCTTTCTTTCTTCCTTTCTTTTTTTCTTTTTTGAGAGAGAGTGATTAAAAAAAAATGAGAGAGGAGAAACACTGCAATATTGCTCCATAATCCGTAGAGCTCTGCTGCTATTCATGATGCTTTTCATGGTCCATGTCCATGGCCCATGGTCTCATACGATGCAAAGCTAGAACTCTGGGCCTCATGAATAGTAAGGCATGTGCTCTACAAAGACTAAGTAATTAAATAATAAATAAACTTATAAATAATAAATTTTGAGGCTCACTTTTGAAATTTATTATTCAGAGAGGACACTGAAATAAATCTATTGAATTATGTGTAGATAAATTGATCAAATTATTAAAGATTATGATTGGAATTGGAGTTGTGTAGTCTGATTAAGGAAGCTACATCAATATGGAGATTGAAATTTATTTCTGTGTAAAGCCTGTGAGCCCGTGAGTGAGAAGAAATAAGTCTGTGAAGAGCTGAGATGTGGGTGTCCTCCTTAAGAGGAGCAGAAGGTATGTCCTGGGACACTCTTGAGTGGGGAAAAAGGAACCTGAAATAGACTGGAAGGGAAACCTAATCCAGATTAATAGGGTACAATAAGGGATGAGTATACTCTAAGAATGATGGTGATGTTCTAACAGTGACATCTATCAGGACAATTCTCCATGTCTTAGAGTAGTTAATACAACAGATTAATATCATATCTAATAAAGCATATCTAAGCATGTTTTAAAATATATTTCTGTACAAAATATTGCATGTTGTTCAAAGCCATATTTAAAGAACTAGAGTGAATACAAGGAAATCAGTGGGTCTTTTACAAGGTTAACATTACCAACCTCAACTAAACTATGTGTTATCTAGGGCTCTCTTATCTAGGCTATACTAAAATTAATATAATAACTGCTTTATTTTTATAGATGACCTTCTTTAAATTGCCGACTTTATTGCTGAGATTGCCTCAAGGCTATGTGAGTCATTTGTCTTTTTAGATTTAAAAAAATTCTATATTTTGACAGAATTTTTATGTCAATTTATCCAGAACATCTGATTTTTTTTAAATTTTTATATCTATTTTCCCTTTTGTTGCCCTTTTTAAAAAATTGTTGTTATAGTTATTATTGTAGTTGTTATTGATGTCATTGTTGTTAGATAGGACAGAGAGAAATGGAGAGAGGAGGGGAAGACATAGAAGAGAGAGAAAGATAGACACCTGCGGACCTGATTCACCACCTGTAAAGCGACTCCCCTGCAGGTGGGGAGCTGGGGCTCGAACCGGGATCCTTACTCTGGTCCTTGCCTTTTGCGCCATGTACGCTTAACCGGCTGCCTGACTCCCCACATCTGATGTTTTTTAAGTTTCAAGTTCTGGACTATTTATTTGACCATTTTCCTCTCTTCATAATATATCTGAAGATGCAGATATTTTGTAAAATTTTAATTAATTCAAATTTATATATTTAACAAATATCCCCCAAATTGAGTGTATTTTATTCAGCATTCATTTAATCATAAAACTAAAGTACATATCATGCATAAATCACTAGAATAAATACTGTAGGGCAATTAGAGGTGATATAGCTTATCCCTGCCTTCAAAGGTATTAAGTTTATTTTAAAATATATATTTATTATTTAATTATAAAGAGAGAAAGAGAACAGGAACAGCCCTTTGGCTAGAATCAAACTCAAGACCTCATGCTTGAGAGTTCAGTGCCTTATCCACTGCACCACCCCCTGGGTCATCAGGGTATTTATATTACCAGCAGAATTTTTATCTTTTTTTATGTGATTTTGGGACTTTACATGTGCATACCATGACTGGGTGAGCCTCCTAGGTCAGATTTTTATTCTTTAGATAGAGGACAGAGTGAGGAGCACAGAGGGGGGGAGAGAGCACAACAGGGCTCCATCATCCTGGATCTCCCCCAGTGCTATCCATGGTGCTCTAGTGTGATAGCAGAGTACAAAACCATCTCATACATGGTAGGATGCTGGGTCTACACAGAGAGCTATCTCCCAGCCCCAAGTCTTTTCATCTTATACTCAAATGGGAAAGAGAACCTATTGTATATCACATTAAAAGAAGCAGTTGTTCTGTAGACCTTTAAGACAATCTGACAAGGAAAGGAAAAGGGGAAAAGGTACAAGTAAACTATAATGACTAATCATTTAGAACAAAAAAATTATTGATAGCCATCAAAACACATACAAAGGAATGTTAATCTGTCTGTTCTCCTTTACTCTTAAAATTATATTAAGTTAAAAAATAATAATTTGAAAACTAAATATGCTAAAGAATTGGGGCCACCAATACAGCTCACCTGGATTGTGTGCTGCTTTGCCATGTATGAGACCTAGGATAAAGTCTGGCACCCACCACATTGAAGGAAGCATTTGTGCTGAAGTTTCTTTCACTACCTATACTGCCTTTCTACTTCTTCATCTCTGTGGAGGAAAAAAAAAAGTTAAAAAAATTAACTCAAAAAAGTTAACTCAAGGGACAATTGGGGTCTTAGTGTATGATAGTGGAGGGAACCCAAGTTTGAGGGAACCAGTGTCTCCCAGACACCTATCATGGGAGATGAGGGTTTGTAGTACCTATGTGTAATTGGACTGTGCAGTAGCCATAAAAGACACAATAATTTCTTTTAAAAATAATTATCCAATTCAATTTTCCTTGCTTACAGAGTGGCATTAAGTCTTAGACAAATCAGATTAACCACCAAGGAAATGTGTATAGTGATAAATGTTTCTCTGCTTAGAAGAATGAAATACTTTTCATGATCATGGCATGAATGTCAGTTTGCAATAGGAATGTTACCTGTATCCAGATATTATGCCCTATTCTCATTCATTCTCCTTCCCTCCTTATTTTCCTCTCTCCCTCCTTCCTTGTGTTTTCACTGGTTCTTTACCATTCTAGGCCAACTTTTTCATAGTGAAGAAAAACAGATACAAAGCTTCCTTCATTAGGGTGGGACTAGACTCCAACCTGGGAGATGTGCTTGACAAAGCAAACACACTATCCAAGTGAACTATCTTGCTGGCCCCCATCCCTTTATTTATTTTATTTTTCATTTTCAAACAGCTACATTTTAATTTAAGTATACTACTAATTGGAATTTAAATGAGCAAGTTCATTTTAAATCATATCCCTCTCATATAAATATACAAAAGACAGTTAAGGAGAAATTGGATTTAATAAAATCAGTTGAGATTTTGATTAGTCATAAGTAAAACGAGTTCATGATGTTCAGGTGTTTATAGCACTAAATGCTCTGGGAGATGATTTTGAATCTTAACTCAACATTTTAAAGAAATGGAGAACTAATTACAGCCAAATCTTTTCAAGCTTCTTTGTCCTGTGGTTTTATTTCAATTTTTGTTGTTTTCAGTGCCATGAGGAGAGGGAAAGCTCCAGGTGGAAATCTGTGCTGATGTCTGTCTGTTCTCAAGTCCAAAGTTCATGACATGCAGAATAGAAACATAAACAGGAGAATTTCTATTTTGGCTTGATTGACATCTTGACTTCTTGATGAATATTTTTAGATAGGAAGACTTCCTGGGCAGAAATCAATCCTGAAGTAAAAGGTCTCTGCTTCATCTTGTCTGTGGTTTATAAAGGCAAAATAACAACAGATTAGTCTGACTATGTAGAGCTTCAGAAGAGTAAAGGTTTTTTTATTGTGGCAAATGGAACTGATATAGTAACCCTTATCTAGGCTTATAATCATTTTCAAATTATAAAATTTATACAGTTGCTAACATAGGAGATTCTACCTAATCATTCATATAATAAAGGACTAAGAGATATTTCTTTATGGTTTGGAAAACTAAATTTCTTTTGAGAATCAGAGTGCAAATAATCATATGATAGACTATTTCCATATGCAACCATGTATTAATTGTTTAACACTGAATGAACACTATAAAAGAATTTTTAATATCATCTCCATCATAATATTTGAAAGTGCTTTATTTTCTGAAAATGATTTTCCAAGTGGTTACAATTCAAAGACATTAAACCCTAAGTCAATTAGTTGAAAATGATTAGAGATATTTACAGTTTGTTTTATCAAAATAACTTGTAGAAGAAAATGTTGGGAAACTGTGCAGATGTGGTTGAGTTAGGCAGGGCCCACAACCACCCTAGGCTAGTATGGCCAGTCCCTTTATCTACATACCAATCTTCTGCTTTGTCTTATAAATGACTAAAGGTCTCCTCCCCACCACGTTATCAATACCTCACATTAGCAATACATTAGCAATACCTCAGGGTATTGCTAATTCCCCCAGCTAAAACCATAGCAACAGTAGCTAAGGAAGTTCCCAGAGTGCCTTTTTCTTTTCTCCACCCCCTTTCCTAGCCATCTCCGTTCCCTACTTGCCACTTCTGGTTTTATCCCATAAAACCCACTTCTGTTCCTGGTTTTGCTCTCTTCTCTTTTCTTGTCCATGTCCTGACCTGGAGAAGGGCTGGCATGCAGAGCAATAGGCAGCCATTGCGGCTTGGTGCCACGTGGCTTAACCCACTATGCTCACACCTGACTCTGGGGCACTCCCATGTGAATAAAGAATTGTATTACCATGCCACCATGAGTTCCTGGATCCTCTCTCCTGCCCATAACACTAGCCCAGCAAGAAAAGAACTGAATTTTCATATCTATTTTCATTTGTATTTATCTCTCTTGATATGCTAATATAGAGGATATGCAGGGGATTGGATATTTCTACTTACTTAATTTGGAATGATAGACTAAATCCATTTGAGACTTGGCAAAATATTTTATTAGAGAAAAAAGAACATTTTGCAAATACATATAGGTTTCTTTATTCTGTCATTTGTTAAAATGCCAGGTAAAACAGAAGTTCAATTAATAACTATGGAACTACTACATATTAGATACTGGAAGGATAAATATACAACTAATAAATGTCTAACCTTAAGAAGCATACTATCTGAGATACAATGTAGTATTGATATTGATATAAAAATGCCATTTAAAGAAATAGTGTGATATTTGTCATGATTTTATTTTTCTCAAGAAATGGATATTACAAATACCTTTATTTTTTCCTGAGCTTTATTCTAATTGTGTTTTTGCTATTTCATGATACTATGCCATGTTCTAATAACCAACCCAAAGACCTTATCAATGGCATCAATTATTCTCTGAAAAAGTAGAATGACATAGAATCAGCAGTCCTACTTTTACCATAAGTTATGTTGGGTAGACATTTGACATATATGAACAGTGTTCTTTAATCTTTTTCATTACATTTTGTTTGCTCCCAAAGGTAAAATGTGATTCTAAATGCCAAGAGAAAGAAGCAGTTGGTATACTGCTAAGTACTAGATGAATGGAACTTATGGTGACTATACTAAGTGAAGTAAATAAAGAGTTGAGGAGCAATTATCAGTTAGTTTTGTGCAAATGTACAATATGGATAACTAAAGCAAAGAGACTTGCAAAACAAACAAGAAAATGAAAACCAAACTGTGTCTTGAACTTTGTGAGAACAAAGGTGGTTATGGCTTGTGAGGAGCATAGAACTTTGGTGGAGGTAGTAATTTACACATATCAGGTGTCAGTGTGAAATTATATCTCTGAAATATTATAGTTTTATAAAGCTCTGATGCAAAAAAGTAGTAATTCTGCTTTTGTGTCTTAAAGCTGAATTTTTTGTTGCCTAGAACTTGGAAGCTACTTGAAATGTATAATTTTTGACAAAGAAATAATCTCTCTGAATTATGCTATATCCATTTATATAATAATAACTAAGCTAATAGAATTGCATTCATGGCATATAACTGGTACTTTTTCTTTCTCTCATGAAGCTTAAGTTATGGTTTTCTACTCCTCTGGGAAGAAAGGGACATGTATTATACCATAAGTCCCTTGAGCCACACCCCAGGTATCATGTATTATAAAGAGGATGAAGCAAAACTCTGAAAGACTGAACGCATATCTAAAAAGGACTATTGAAAATGAAAATTAAAGCATTTAACTAAAAAATAATTGTTTCCAAATTTAATTCCCAAATTTAAATTTAGTTCATTAACTAACCCTGCCATAGACCACACGTTTTTGGTTTTGTAAGAATTAAATCATGAGTTTATCTTCTTAAAGGGATGCAAACTAATTTGAGCAAACTTGTTTGTCTCTGATTATCAATTATTTATATGCAGTAGTGTGTGTATGTACACGTATTGGGTACTTGATGATCCCTCTTGTATAATTTATTTGCACTATCATAACGAAATGCCATAAGTGGACAACTTATACAACAAAAAAGTTGTTCTTAAACTTTTAGAAGCTTAAAGTTCTAGAAGAGGATTTTCAGCCTGACTGGTTACTGGGATCTTTCTTGTGAGAATAAGCTACCTCATGACTATATTCTTACCCAGCCATTTTTTTGTTGTTGTTGTTGAATATGCATAAAGAGAGTGGTATTTCTGTTGTCCCTTATAATATCACATCATATTAAATCACAGACCAATTTCATGGTCTTTTTTAAACTTTCTCATTTAAGGAACTTTTTTCCATATACAGCTACATCAGGGGTTGATGTGGAGAATTCGGATTTCAATATGTTTGGGGGTATGCAAATATTCAGGTTGATAGTAACTTCATACAGTAATACCTGTGTCCCCTGTATATTATGGTGTTAAATCAGCCTTTGAAAAAATTAGATTGCCTATAAAATAGAATTTGTATCACCATTCAAACCTTGTTAAAATATTGTTGTCTTATTCAAAATGCTATGCTCTACAAATTTATATCCAATGCTTTCCTTACTATGCTTTTAAAATTTATAGTTAATTGTCGTATGCTTTACATTGGCTTGTTCTAGCCCTCCCCCTCCAAGAGAATTGGATGAGTCCTGTTAATTTCGCGGGCCTGCTTGGCCCCACCCCAAGGGACCCTGGGAGAGGGTTCCGGAGTCCGAGAGTTCCTGAGTTCCCCAGTGACAGAGTTCCTGAGTTCCGGAGTTCGAGAGTGCGAGGGTGCGAGAGTTTCTGAGTTCGAGAGTAAGGGAGAGGGTTCCTGAGTTCCAGAGTAAAAGAAAGAGTGCTTGCGCCGCCGCAAAGAGACAGCAGAGTTCTGTTTGGTGATTAGTTTGTCTTAGTTTATGAATAGTTCCTCCTGAATAAAGAAATACAGCTTCCCTGCCCAGCCGTTGTCTCCGCGTCTCTGTTACCCGCCGTGAAGCAAGCCAGCCCGACCAGAGCCTTCCGAATTTTAACAACAAATGGCGCCCAACGTGGGGCCTGACCTGCGCATCTCTCAGATAAGTAAAGACAATTTGGCTACCTATGCACGATGGCCTTCTCTTCTGCTTGTGAAGAGATCTCCAAAGGCCTCTGCTCTTTCTTCACGAGACTGTTTTGCTGTTTCTGGAACATTTATCTCTGGACCACTCTGTGGTTTCCACTCGCTCGAGCGAACTCAGAACAGCCAGCGGGAAGAGCCAGCGGGCGGGAGGCAAGGCGCGGAGCTGCTGTTTCCACCTGGTCAAACAGCCAGCCAGCCGGCTGCGCCCAGACAACCCCGCACACCGCGCCAGCAACCCCGCAGCCCCGCAGCCCGCAGGAGGCCTACGCCACCATGCAAGAGCCCGATGCCAGCACGCTAGAGCCCGATGCCAACATGCTGGAGCCCGATGCCAACATGCTGGAGCCTGAGACCAACATGCTGGAGCCCGATGCCAACATGCTGGAGCCTGAGGCCAGCCCACAGGAGCCGGCTCTCCACCGCGTGGCGCAGGGCACTGGACGCTTGATCCCTCCACGCTGCTCGGCCACTGCGAACAGGGCAGCAGACATGGCAGGGCCATGGGGCAGGGCCGCGGCGTTCTATCATGGCCGCCACCCCTGGGCACCTAGGCTCACGCCTTCTAAAAAGATGGCCTGCCTGCCCTCTTTCTATGAATTCTGGAACCATCCCGGGCCTCCCGGACCCCCGGGCTCCCTGCCAAAACTGGGCACACGAGATCTCCAGCCGCCGGTCCGGTCTGAAGACAGACAAGCTGGAGTACGCAGAGATTTGTGCAGAGATCACAACCTGCAATTCCTAGAAGTGGAGCTGCGCGGGAAGCCACCTCCGGATGGTGAACCCCCCCTAACAACTAAGACAATATAGATTTAAATTCGTGTTTAAAATGACATGTCTTCGTAACAAAGGTTTCTCTCCTCGTGTATTAATGACTATGTTTATGTGTATGTTTAAAGTTTGGTAAACAGTAGCTTTAAGGCTAAATTCTTACTAGTCAAAGATAAATGAAAAAGGTTTTCAACGTAATTCTCATAAAGATAAAAATTAACTTACATTTAAAGTCTGAGGTAAAAATTAGTTAACAATCAATATATTTCAACTAAGTTGGTCTAAACAAAAGGTTAAATAGACTTGTTGATATGTAAAACACTACCTTCTCTATTAGAAATGGTAGATCGCACAATGGCTATGCTAATTATTCTCATGCCTGAGGTTTCCTCTCCGGCCCACACCTAGGGTGTGTCTCCATCTTGAATGGGTGTAACAAAAGGTTAAAAGATGTTGTTGATATGTAAAAGTCTCAAATTCCTTCTCTATTAGAAATGTTAGATCGTGCAGTAGATATGCTAATAACAAGTTTTGTTTCATAGTAAGTGAGTTGCAGCCAGCTGCCTTTGGGACCCTAGGCCGTTCCCCGCCCCCATGCAAATGCCCGTGGAGGCAAGTAGCCCCCCAGAGGCAAGAAATGTTTTTTTTTTTTCAGATATGGCCCCCTCAGGCCTTCCCTTGGCAACATGCTGGTTTTGGTTATATATGTTTCTGTTCACCCCACACCCTTGATACTATAGTCATTTAGTTAAAAAGAAAAGGGGGAATTGTCGTATGCTTTACATTGGCTTGTTCTAGCCCTCCCCCTCCAAGAGAATTGGATGAGTCCTGTTAATTTCGCGGGCCTGCTTGGCCCCACCCCAAGGGACCCTGGGAGAGGGTTCCGGAGTCCGAGAGTTCCTGAGTTCCCCAGTGACAGAGTTCCTGAGTTCCGGAGTTCGAGAGTGCGAGGGTGCGAGAGTTTCTGAGTTCGAGAGTAAGGGAGAGGGTTCCTGAGTTCCAGAGTAAAAGAAAGAGTGCTTGCGCCGCCGCAAAGAGACAGCAGAGTTCTGTTTGGTGATTAGTTTGTCTTAGTTTATGAATAGTTCCTCCTGAATAAAGAAATACAGCTTCCCTGCCCAGCCGTTGTCTCCGCGTCTCTGTTACCCGCCGTGAAGCAAGCCAGCCCGACCAGAGCCTTCCGAATTTTAACAACAGTTAATTAAATTTAGGGTCTCTTAAAACAAAATGTTATATAAAAAGATATATGGAGTGGAACTCAAGAATAAGTCAAGAACTTCAGTGTCTGAAGTTGTCTGTGGTAGTCTATGCTTTTTTTTGTCTTCTATTTCAATGTGTTTTCTCTATCACTGTGTTTATAGAAGTCAGAAAATGGTAGACTCATCTATGGTGCTATTGATTATTCAGCTAATATTTAGTGTCCTTGTACAGAAAGACTGTGAAGATAATATATACCAGTGGCTCAGATTGGCATAGCTGCCTGTGGCAGTAGAGAGGGAATAAAATAGCACAAAATAATGGCAGAGTGACTCAATCCACTACCTGAGGAGCAGGGAAAGAACTGCTTCAGCAAAATCTACTTCTTACTCTGCCTAATAATATTGCAATAGGTTTGATAAAGCTTTCAAAGTTTGAATGATAATGAAATCAATTTTTAGATCTAATAATTGGTAGGTAATAACTTTTTAAGAGCTTACATATTGACGGTCATGATTAAGAAAGGTAAAGTTTGTATATGGAATGACAGGTAAGTTTGGATCAGTGTGATTTTTATCAGAATTTTAAATTTATTTTGATAAACTACTCTTTCCTTAGAGTAATAAGATCGGATCTGAAACACTTATTAATGCCTACTCTACAGAGAAAGTTAAATACTGAAATGAATTTATTATTTTTGTAGTGAGGTAAAAGTTCACTTACATGTAATTTTAGAGGAGAGATAAAATAAACTTTTTCATATTAATGAAGAGTTCATTACATGCCCCTACAGATGATTAGACCTTAGCACGAGTTTTCAAATTTAGCTTCATTTTAAGAAATTAAAAATAGAAATAAGAATGATGTATTTATGAGCTAGGTGAACTTATATGCAACAAGGTTTCTTGGCAGAAAGATTCATGATTCCTGGTTATAAAAAGCAAGCCAGCTAAAATTCAAAAGGAATGCAAATGCCATAAAATAAAATGGCCATTTAAAATATTTAATGAAGTGTGAACAGAGCTCTTGTGCTTTAAATGGTTGTCCCTTTCATTAATTTCTTTCTAAATCCTGAACAATTAGACTGGAATGTTAAAATCATTGCAAAAACTTAAATAGCACTTTGGGGAATTAGGTATTTTGAAGAAGCTGTCATTGCATAAGAACCGCAAACATGAAAATAATTTCCTCTCACCACAGAAATCAAGGTGTGTTTTTGTGTGTAGGGGGATGGGTGAAAATAGAATGGAGAGATTTTTAAAATAATTATGGATAGAAGAACTCTTAAAATAATCATGTCCATATAAGAGAAACTATTCAATGTAGGCTGCTATTTTAAACTTGCATATTTTAGCACTAAATCAATGTTAGCAGAAAACCAAAATAAGTACAATATTTCTAAATTGCTTTTAAATTGTAGACTGTGTCTTAATAGTAATTACTATGCCACTCTATTCCCTTAAACAAGTGAAATGCTGTTTTCTCAGAAACTTCTAATACTAGAATAATATACAATATATAGGAACTGAAAGAAGATGTTTACATCTAGAATTATGGGTGAAAATTGTGACACTTAAGTATTGATAGTTACTTCAAAAATTTACATAGACTTTTTAAATAGTAAAATGAATTGGTTTTCTGATCTCCTTTATATTTGCTATTAGCATATTGGATGTTTATATTAGATATATCTACCTTCATTGTTTGGATTTTTAATGTTTTTCTTTCTTAAGTATGTATGATGGTCTGCGATTCCATTATCTAATCATTTCTTTGTTACTTTCTGTGTTGCGGGCTGTCTAAATCTTGTTTTCCCTTGAGGTTATTTACTCAGTAAGACCTTTCCTAGTCACTTTCACCTAGAGCAGCAACTTTCTTCTTCCTTCTTGTCTGTTTTATTATTCTTTTTAACGTACATCTCTACAACAGTGGTGCCACAATGGTGCTCCCATTATATAATATGGGTGGTTAAGACTCTGGTTCTTGCCCAGGGTAAAGTGTGTTTTCTACAAAGTGTGCTATCTCCCAGCCTCCAGAGTACACTTCAGTGAATTTATATTCCATCAGTTTTCATGTTAATAGCATGTACTGGGTTGTAGAATGAACTTATTTTGCCCAAAAAGTGTTACAGAAAATTCCAAAAATTAATGAATGAGGATATGAAAATACTCAAATGGTCCCAAAGTTCTAATTAATACTTTCATATACCAATGGTGTAAGCTAATAAAATAATTTAAAAGTCATTAAGAGCCAAAATTAAAGACACATAGGGTTGAAATTTATTAAAGATTGCCAACATGTAAGCAAGACATTAGATACTATATTTTTAAAAGTTTTTTTAAAGATTATTTATTTATTAGAAAGGTAGAAGGATAGAGAAAGAACCAGATATTACTCTGGTACATGTGTTGCCAGGGATCGAACTCAGGACCTCAAGCTTGAGAGTCTAATTCTTTACCACTGCATCACCTCCTGGACCACAGATACTATAATCTGTTTTATGATCCTCACCAGTTCATCTTATTGCCACATGAAGTCTCAGTTATAACTAGTATACTTTCCTACAAATAGCAGTAAGTTAAGATCATAGAAAAAAACTTTCAGAAAATGGGTATTCGGAGGGCTTTCTCAAAGACTCCTTGTACTCTAAACTGAAAGAAATTTTCACTAAGACTCTGTCAAGAGTAAGAATGAATTTTTGTATCAGAAATGTTTAAAATGTATAGACTATGAAAGGTGATAGAATACCACTGACATAATTATAATCAGACTTGGAATAATAAGTTTTAAGTTTAGAAAAAGAATATTAAAAAAAGTTAAAACAGTATCCTGGGAGTCAGGCGGTAGAGCAGCTGGCTAAGCGCAGGTGGTGCAGTGCAAGGACTGGCTGGCGTAAGGATCCCGGTTCGAGCCTCTAGCTCCCCATCTGCAGGGGAATCGCTTCACAGGTGGTGAAGCAGGTCTGCAGGTGTCTTTCTTTCCCTCCTCTGTCTTCTCCTCCTCTCCCCATTTCTCTCTGTCCAATCCAACAACGACGACATTAACCACAACAACAATAAAAAAAAAATTTAAAAAAAGGGCAACAAAAGGGAAAATAAATTTAAAAAAACAACACCCTAAAGATAAAATGTTTAAAAATACTTCTGTGGGACTGGGAAGAAAAAAAGACCAAAGTTTCATGGGGTGATAGTGCACAGAAGTTGCTGTGGTGCTCACATAAGCACATCCTCTCTGGCAGGAAAATGTTCATGGCAGCCTGAGGAGATGGCAGGGATAGAGTCAGATTTCACTGAGTATAGGCAAAAGCTTTTGCACTCAGAACCAAGATCAGTAGTAAAGCTGTGGACCCCACAGGGCTGTTAGGCAGATAATCCTGGGCAGAATCAGACAGGATACACCAAAAATAGGATTGTGCAAGATAAAGAGTGTTTAGCAGTTGAACTTGAAAGTCAAGAGTACAGGAGAAAATAGAATTTACCTGGAGAGATTTTCACCCTTTCATCTAATGAAAGAAAGTAACTAAATCTTTATAAGAAATTTCATAAAGGAATAAAGACTCAGTGGAGTCATTGTCCTTGTTTATAGCAGAACCTATGTGACTGAAGTTGCTGGTCCCTTCACGTCTATTTCCATTTACACATGACAGGGTCATCAGTGGCTTTCTAGTCCCTAAGGAGACATCAATCCGCTTTAATGTTTTCTGCACAGCAGTAAATCTATAGGGTGGGCAGATCATAAGAAAATCATCACGACTCGCTGACTGAAATGAGGGAGGTCTCAAAAATAGCTTCTAAGGGATTTCTGGGGGATTATGTGGTGTGTTGGATGTGAAGGAATGCTCTATTACCACTCCCGTGTGCTCAGTGATCTCTGCCTTGTCAACTCTTACAGCCTTTTGATTGTTTTAATTCTCCTCAATCTATTTGCAATACCTAAACTTCTTGCAGACATCTCCTTTCCTGCTTTCTATAGCATCAAACTTGTTGCATAACAGTGATGGTCAGAACTGTCTTATTTGCTACATCATTTCACAAAATGTAAGCCTCTTGCCTGAGTGGCCTCTTACAGATATCTGATTTATATGTGAACATATTAATCAGAGATATCTACTTACTGCAAAAAGCCTTGTAGTTACAATTAACTGTACACAATGATGAATTCTTTTTTAATTGCCACAGGGGGATATCACTGGAGTTCGGTGCCTGCATAAGGAATACACTTGGCCCTGTTTTTCCTTTTTCCCTTTTTCTTTCTCTTTCCTGCCCCTTTTTTCCTTCCTCCTCCTCTGCTTCCTTTCTCTCTTTCTTTTGATAAAGACAGATAAACTGAGAGGGAAGGGGGAGATGGAGAGAGAAAGAGAGAAACCTGCAGCACTACTTAACCATCCAACCATCTGTGAAGCTTCCTCTGCTGCAGATGGGGACCAGGGAATTGAATGTGTGCTTTCTATCAAACACACCACCGCCTGATCCCCCTTCAGTTATTTTAAGCAGTATGAAGTATAGACAGGACCTTAGTTCATTTCTTTTTCTCTGCCACTTGGGAGCTAAATCAAATCCAGTAAGTGATTATTAACCAAAAGACTGTTCTTTCCTTCTAACTTTTCAAAAATAACTTATCATTTGGGATTTTTTTCTTTAAATCCAGACAATTAAGTAGGCATATAGCAGTCATTGAGGTCTACAGACAACAATATTTGTACACCTTTCCCATATTTGAGAGCTACCCTCTTCCCTCATCCAACTTTCTAGCCCTTTTTCCGGCTATGACATCATCTCCCCAGACAATAACCTGGGTCCACCTGCATATCAGAGGTCAAGCTCAGGAAAAAACTAGTATAGTCCTGGGCCCTTTGGAATGTAACTAAAATAGGCCTACTAGCTTTCTTCAAAATAGTGACTCCAAATCTTCATCTGTAATATTCCAGCCTTTAGGCTCATGATTAGTCAACAATTTGTTTGGCTTTATATGTTAACTCTTTTTCAGCCACTAGGTTCCAGATGCTACCATGATGCCACCTGGACTTCCCTGGGCAGACAACCTCACCAATGTGTCCTAGAACCCCACTTCCCCAGAGCTCTGACCCATTACGGAAAGACAGAGACAGAGTGGGAGTATGAATTGACCTGTCAATGCCCATGTTAAACAGGGAAGCAATTACAGAAGCCAGACCATCCACCTTCTGCATCCTATGGACCCTGGGTCCATACTCCCAGAAGGTTAAAGAATAAGAAAGCTATCAGGGGAGGGGATAGGATACGGAGTTCTGGTGGTAGGAATTGTGTGGAATCATACCCCTCTTATCCTCTTATCCTATGGTTTTATCAGTGTTTCCTTTTTATAAATAAAAATTTTAAAAAAAGAAAAGAGATTATGTAATACCTCTCCAGTACTTGCCTCTGTTTATACATACCCCTGAAATTCAGAACCAGCTGTGCTCATGACTTAGCTCTTTTGATCAAACTTATTTATTATTTATCTAGAGAATACTTACTGAACATCACATTTGAACCATATATTGAGGGTGAAGTCATAAATTATATAGTCTTTGCTTTGGCTGACCTAGAACATGTGGATAAATAAGAGGTAATTAAAAAAAAACTATATGCTTTATTTATTTGATGGATTTCACTGGAGAGTTTGGCACATGCTAGGACCTGAGAGGAAGCTTGTCTATTTGACATACATTGGTAGAGAGAGATAGAGCTACCAGATATGATTGGAGAAGAGATGCACAGCAGGGTTATAGTACAACTCTTTGGCATTAGTAAAAAAAACTGGGTTGTATTTGGAATGCCATATTTAGCCCTTTGAGACCTTTTCTGCAAAGTTTTGTATGATTAAGCTATGCCTACAAAGATATTACTTCTTATAAGACTCTTTTTTTTCTTAATATTTATGTATTTATTGGGTAGAGACAGCTAGAAATCGAGAGGGAAGGAGGTGATAGAAAGGGAGCAGACATCTGCAGCACTGCTTCACCACTTGCAAAGCATTCCCCCTGCAGGTGGGGACCTGGAGTTAGAACTTGGGTACTTGCGCATTGTAACATGTGCACTCAATCAGGTGTGCCTCCACCCGGCCTCATATTACTCTTTTAAAGTTTGATACTGAATAGTACTGTGAACTAAGGCAATAAGTTAGTTGTTGAGAATGTGCATGTTATAAAAGTGTGCATTTCAGAGTTGTTTGATTTTAGTGCAACATATATATATATATATGAAGGCATCCCTGACTGGGTATCAGGAAACTTGCATTTCAATTATACTTCTCTCTGTGCCCATATGGGTGATACTGTGCAAACCACACATTATTTCTTGTTTTTTTTTTTAACATAACAAAAGTGTATTTTATCCCAGAAACTGTTAAAGACCCTTCAATAAGTATAACCATGTTAATCTATTCATATATTGATGCACCTATAACACTTACATATTGGGTCAAGTATATATCTATAAAATATCTAGAAAATAATTCCAGTGTTACTTAAACCTGTTTATAAATAGCTAATAAGTCTTTAACACTTACTTTGTCTGAAAAAAGCAACACTGAAATTTGTATGAATTACCTTATAATAACTATGGGATTATTAATAAAATGCTATATACTTTATTTCCAATGGTCCTTAATCATTTTTCTTTATCGACTTTTGTTGAAAGTCCAGTATGTATATGAACTGTAGTAAATGGCATGGAACATCATTAGAACAAGACAGATATTGTGACTCTGGCAAATACTTAGATTGTTGGTGAATTCAGACATGGAAACATACATAAGTCTGTACTTAATCCTGAGTAATCAAAATTACTCAGAAGGGAGCCAAATAATTTATCCAAGGAAAAGGCAGTGACAATTATAAATCTAAATCCCTCCGCCACTTTCTCCTCCTTTTTATTTTTATTCTTCCCTTGAGACCAAATTCTTGTGTATATATGTTCACTGGTCTCCAATCAACATTTTTCAAAGAAAAAATTCAAATAGACTGAGAGAAAGAAACCGACACACACACACTCACACACACACACACACACACACACACACACAGAGAGAGAGACAGAGAGAGAGAGAGAGAAAGAGAGAAACCAGAGTTCCCAGGTGTCATTTCCAAATGGTGCCAGGGCTCAAGATTTCTGGACTATACATACATATGGCAAGGTGAGCTATCTTTTGGTCCACCACTTTTTTTCCTTTTTTTTTCTTTCCTTTTCTTTCTTTTTTCCTTTCTTTCTTTATTTTTTTGCCTCAATTTCTCCTTCCTTTCAAGTATCAGTAGCACTAAAATCCTGTCCTGGTATATTTTTAGACTTATTATTTTTGAAATTTATTATTTTATTTTATTTTATTTATTTTTCCTTTGAGACTGATTTCTTTGACTTAGAAACTTTTTTTCAAGATCTGTTCATGTTGGAGCTGATAGTATTTATCAGTACTACATTCCTTACTATTGGATATTCCATTCTATAGTCAGAATACTTTGTTTAAATATTCACCAGTTGATAGAATTTTGTTTTGTTTCAGATTTTTGTATATTACAAATAATGTTGCTAAGTGCATTCATGTACAAGTTTTTATGTGAACATACATACTTGGTTGCCATATAAACTATATTGTATGTATAAATTGTAGCATAACAGTTGGTATATGATAACTATTGAATACTGTACAGAACTGAATAACTTTTCCAGTGAACTGAGGAACTTAATATGATTTTTTTTTTCTTTTCCTCCTCCAGGGTTATTGCTGGGGTCGGTGCCTGCACCATGAATCCACCACTCCTGGAGGCCATTTTTTCCCCCCTTTTGTTGCCCTTGTTGTAGCTTCGTTGTGGTTATTATTATTGCCCTTGTTGACGCAATTCGTTGTTGGATAGGACAGAGAGAAATGGAGAGAGGAGGGGAAGACAGAGAAGGGGAGAGAAAGATAGACAACTGCAGACCTGCTTCACCGCCTGTGAAGCGACTCCCCTGCAGGTGGGGAGACGGGGGCTCGAACCGGGATCCTTACGCCGGTCCCTGCGCTTTGCGCCACATGCGCTTAACCCACTGCGCCACCGCCCGGCCCCCTTAATATGATTTTTATTTCTACAATGGATGCTATTTCTATAGATTTCTGTTTTTTTTAAATTTTCTTTCTCTGCCTGTTTTTGCTAACATCAGGGTGATATTAGCATCATATAAAGTGTTAGGGAATATTCTTTTGTTTTCAGTATTTTGGAAGAGCTTGAAAAGTATAGATAGTAGCTCTTCCTCGAAAGTTTTTTTTTTTTTAACTCATTAGGAAAATGATCTGGTTCTGGACTTTTGTTATTGGAGAAAAATTTAATTAGTTTCTATTTCTTTTAGTTTAATGGTCTATTCCAGATTTTTAATTCATCTTGTGTTGGTATGCTTTTAAATTCTGCTTCTTCTAAGACCCCTTCTGTTGCATTGCTTGACTCTGGTCTATTTACATAATCATTGTTTTCATTGGTTTAATCTCCATTGGTTCTTGCGATATTTTCCTTCTCCCCACCCCCATCCTATGTACTTCCTCTTCCTGACACTTCCGCCTCAGGAGATATAAAAGACAGGGCTTTCTAATGAAGAGGAATCAGAAGAGATTAGATTGTTGAACTGCATCCCCACTCATCAATAAAGATTGAACTGCATTCCCAGCTCAGCCATGAGTCCCTGGTCATCGCCTGCAAAGCTAGCCTGGCAAATGGTGCCCGAACAGGGATTGGCATTCTTGGTTGAGCCTTTGGAGAAAAATAATTTAAATATTTCCTTTCTTTCTTCCTCCCTTCCTTCCTCCCTCCCTTCTTCTCTCCCTTTCTTTCTTTCTTTCTTTCTTTCTCTCTCTCTCTCTCTCTTTCTTTCTTTCTTTCTTTCTTTCTTTCTTTTTCTTTCCCTCCATGGTTATTGCTAGGACTTGGTGCCTATACAACAATCCACTGCTTCTGGAGGCCATTTTTCCATTTTGTTTCCCTTGTTATTGTTGTTGTTGGATAGGACAGAGAGAAATCAAGAGAGGAGGGGAAGACATAAAAGAGGAGACAAAGATAGACACCTGCAGACCTGCTTCCTTACTAGTGAAGCAACCCCCCTGCTGGTCAGGAGCCAGGGGCTGAAACAGGGATTCTTATGCATTCCTTATGCTTCACCCAATGCACTATAGCCTGAACCCCACATCTTAAATATTTCTTATAGGTCCTCAGCTTGTTGACACAGAGTAATTTATAGAAGAAGAATAGCATCATATTTCGGTTTTTTTGAGATCCAGTGTGCCTTCTCTTTTTTCATTTATAATCCTATTTTCATCCCCTCCCTTCTGCTTTTTGAGTTTTAACTAATAGTTTGTCACTTTTGTTTACCCATTCAAAAAACCAGCTCTTGGTTTCATTGACCTTTTGTATTTTCTGGTTTTTTTTTTTTCTAATGTTTATTATACCATTCCTTCTAATTGTTTTGGGCTTCACTGTTTCTTTTATTTCTAGATACTTTAGGTGTGAAGTCAAGTTGTTTATTTGAGATTTTTCTTATTTATTAAATTTTGTCTGTATGGCTATGAATTTTGTTGTTATTTGCTGAATTTGGCAGCTTTTCATTTTCATTTATTTCCAGAAAAATTTTAGTTCCCTCTATGATATTCTTTTTGAAACATGCTATTGAGTCTTCATATTTTAGGGGTTTTCCTGGTTTTCTTTTGGAATTTATTAGTTTAATTCTTCTGTAATCAAAATGATTGGAATCGTGGTTTATGAATTTCCTGTTGTATTTATTGATTTATATATATATATATATCTTAAACAACCTTTTTTATTTTCTTTATTGGGGAAGTAATGGTTTACGGTCAACAGAAAGTCTGTACATGTGTAACAGTTCTCAGTTTTTCACATTGAACTGAGCACTGTGTTGATCTCTCTTGGTTCCTCTCTCTCTGTACTTTTCTCATAAAAATAAATAAGCAACTTAATTATAAAATTAATTAATTAATTACTAAATTTAGAAACCCCTCCAGTTAGATTAGGCATACCACCTGACCTATGGTGATTTAAAATTTAATTATGGAAAATGAGAGAATGTAAAGATGCTGGTTGATTATCTAGGGGATACATACATACAAGAAAATACATTATGATGTGAGTATAAAGCAAAGTCATGTGAATTAACTAAAAAAAAAGTGTATATCAGAGAGTGTAGAGGTGGTTCAGTGGTAGAATTCCTTCCTTTTATATTTGAAGCTCTGTTTTAATCTTGTTACAACATAAGAAAAATAAAAGACAAAATGAGTAAACACCATAGATAGTGGAGCAATGCATTGGGTTCTACATCATAAAGAAGTAAAAATAAATAAATAATAAGACTGAGGAGGTGGCTTAATAGTTGAGTGCCTACCCTTTCATCCCTAGAATAAATCCCACTTGAGTGTGTTGTGAAATCTTTTTAATTCACTGCTGTATCCAGTTTTCTAGAGTATTTTTTCAATAACTTAGCATCTTTGGTCATCACAGACTTCAGTCTGTAGTTTTCCATTTTTAATGTATTTTATTTATTTATATATTTTAGATAGAGACAAGAGAGAAATTGAGAGAGAAGGGTGGCTAGGGAAAGAGAGACACCTGCAGCAATGTTTCACCACTCATAAGGCTTCCCCCCTGCAAGTGTGACCAAGGGCTTAAACTTTTATCCTTGTGTATAGTAATGTGTGCAGTCAACCAGGTTCTCCACCAACCTGCCCCTGTAGTTTTCTTTTTTCTTTTCTTTTTCTTTCTTTCTTCCTTTTTCTTTCCTTTTGTTTTTTTGCTACTGGGTTTAAGGTATAATATCTCATGACTTTAATGGAAAATATCTAGTGATATGCAATTCCTTACTTCAACAAACACAACAACGTAAAAGCAGCAGACTATGATTAGATTTTTTTCCAAAGAATACATACAAACAAGAAAAATATGTTAAATTTCTTTAGATATTTCCATTTAAATCACAAGATATTATACTGTAAACCCAAGAGCATAGCTAAAATGAAATAGATGCTCAATAAGACAGACATTTCTAGAGAAATGGAAACATCATCCCCAACAAGAGGGAGAGAGTGATATAGAGAAAGGTTGATAAACCACAGCTCTGGAGCTTCTCTGGTGTCGTAGAACCTTTCACATAGTGCCTGGACTTGAGCCAGGATATTTCTTTTTAAATAGAGACAGATAGTCGGAGAAAACTAGTGAAATTAGCACCAAAGCTTCATTCAGTATGGTGTACACTAGGTTCAAACTAAGGTCACACCCATGGCAAAGCAGTGCACTATCCAAGTGAACCTGTGTCTTAGATGGCAAAGCACATCTGCCTGGTGAATTATCTCTTCTGTTTTCTACTTGTTTCTAAATTCAGTTATTTCTCTTTTTATTTTTCAGTGTTCATAATCAAATGTTTATTGTTAAATTATAGAAATGGAATTGGTTTGGGGGCCAGGCTGTGGTTAAGAACTAAAACAGAGATATCACTGAGGGCTATTGCAGTAATATGCATAAAAGGTAATGATTTGACTTGGTCAATGCTAGTCTATGCTACAAGAATTTATAGCATTCTGGATATATTTTTGAAGTAGAGCTGAAAGGATGTCCTTACAAATAAAAATATAAAACATGAGGGAAAAAGTCAAACGACATTGGTGTGAAAAAATATATTAGTAGACATTTTTTTTATTGTTGTGGTTATTATTGTTGTTGTTGTTATTGTTATTGGATAGGACAGAGAGAAATGGAGAGAAGACGGAAAGACAGAGAGGGAGAGAGAAAGATAGACCCCTGCAGACCTGCTTCACTACTTGTGAAGCAAACCCCTGCAGGTGGGGAGTCAGGGGCTCGAATTGAGATCCTTACGCTGGTCCTCACGCTTCCTACCACTTGTGCTTAACCCACTGTGCTGCAGCCAGACCCCCTGATAGGTACAATTTTTAAAAGGAAACACCCTATATAAGGTGAAGGGGAGGTGGAAGTATCAGGATCTCATTTTCAGGCATGTTAAATTTGAGATGACTACATCACAAGTGGAAATCCAGCACAGGAAGTTATATATACTTTACTTGCCCAGATTTTAAAAATACATCTGTGTTGGAAGTATATTTTGAGAGTTGACAGTATATAGATATCATTTAAAGGATGAAAGCACTGGTTAGGAAAAAAAGAGAGCAGTGATCTTAGATTCAAGCCTGAGTTACTTTGCCACTTAAGGACTAGAAATATGAAGAGGAATCCCAGAGTATGGTATCTATGCAATAAAGCAAAAAAAAAAAAAATGTCTTAAGAAAGAGAATTAGCAGATAAGGGCTGAAAATTGACCTTTCAATTTAATAATATAGAAGTCATTGTTCTCATTATTTGAGTGGGTAATCTGACTTAGAATAGAGAATTTATTATTTCAGATAGAATTTTTCTCTATCAGAATACTGCTGAATATTTTAATGGATTAATGTATATTAATATGGAATTAGTATTCATAGTCAATTTAAAATCACAAAAAGTTAATGAACAGCCTTAATCTTAGGCTAGGGGTACAGCATAATGGTTATGCAAAAGGCTTTCTTCCCGAGGGCTCTGAGGTCCCAGGTTCAATCTTTAGCACCACCATATACCAAACAAGTTGGGCAATGTTCTAGTCTCTTTTCCTTTCTTTTTGTATCTCTCTTTCATTAAAATAACTAAATATTTTTTTTAAAGTTCTAGTCAAGAAGGCCTATGCCTGATCTTCAAAAATCCTTTCTGAGTAGATATGATAAGAAAGGTTGACTAGTGTTCTGTTTGGATATACCATAGAGGTCAGCCCATGGAAGTTTTTTCTACCCAAGTGGCTACCACAAAAATGTTTTGACTCTTGCTATAATTTTACAGTGAGAAATCTGTTTTATTTTCATTAATTAATATTTGAGATATAAGAACATTTTGAATTTTTAGGATGAAAATATATGAAATTAGATACATGAATATTTGCAACACATGTATGCACACAGAAAAATATTCTGTTTTTAACTTAAAAATTTTTTTTTACACATTAAACTATTGCAGTTATATATCTGAAATTCCATTATAGTTTGTGATAAACACAGACATTAGTCAAGCATATGAATTTGCTAATATTTTCTAAGTTCAATTAATAGTGAAAAGGTATGGATCAGATAACAAGCTTTAAAAAGAAAAGAGTGTATCAAATTATTTTGTCATATACAAAGATCTAAACACTTGTGATGTTGATTATTTATCTATTTATTTCATAAAATACAAGTGTTAGGGAGTCAGGCGGTAGTGCAGCAGGTTAACTGCAGGTGGCACAAAGCACAAAGACTGGTGGAAGGATCCTGGTTCGAGCCCCCTGCTCCCTACCTGCAGGGGAGTCACTTCACAGGTGGTGAAGTAGGTCTGCAGGTGTCTATCTTTCTCTCTCCCTTTCTGTCTTCCCCATCTCTTTCCATTTCTCTCTGTTCTATCTAACAACAACCAACATCAATGAACTACAATAACAATAAAAAACAACAAGGGGAACAAAAGGGAAAATAAATAAATAAATAAATATAAAAAATGTTTAAAAAAATAGAAACAAGACCATAGGATAAGAGGGGTACATTTCCACACATTGGTGAGGTTGATTATTAGGAAAACCTTTATAGTTTACTTAGTTTAGGGAATCTGTGATGGATCAATATTAAACAAAATAATCAAAATGTTGTTTATTTAATTTTGTTATTGCCAAAGAACTTCACCCCCCCCCCCCCCCCCCCCCCGTGAAAGCTATATAGAGAGGGAAATACACAGTAACACTGAATCACTGTATCTTTTTCTGGTGTGGTGGACTTGAATCTGGGCCATGTGCATGAGAAAGCAGGCACACCTACTTTGAATTTTCTAATGTTAGTTGAATGGTTGCAGACCCAGTATTCTAGAAACTTATTGCTACTTGACAATCTAAATAAAGAACTGGAAAATTACTTGAAAATGTCTTCCTTATCACATTCACCTTGGTCTTAGTCTAGTCTTTGGAATCTTGGTTATGACTACCTCCCCAAATCCCTCCACATAGCCATGTTAGTTGACATATATTGTAGCCACTTAGGTAGAAAAAACTTCCATGGGCTGACCTCTATGGTATATCCAAACAGAACACTAGTCAACCTTTCTCATCTTTGTTACTATCATATCTACTCAGAAAAGGTTTTTGAAGATCAGGCACAGACCTTCTTGATTAGAACTTTTTTAAAAAAAAATTTAGTTATTTTAATGAAAGAGAGATACAAAAAGAAAGGAAAAGAGACTAGAACACTGCCCAACTTGTTTGGTATATGGTGGTGCTGAAGACTGAACCTGGGACCTCAGAGTCCTCGGGAAGAAAGCCTTTTGCATAACCATTATGCTGTACCCCTAGCCTAAGATTAAGGCTTTTCATCAACTTTTTGTGATTTTAAATTGACTATGAATGCTAATTGTTGACAAGACTGTTACCACAATTTCCATCACCAGAATTCCATATCCCCTCCCCTCCACTGGAAGTTTCCCTATTCTTTATCCCTCTGGAAGTATGGACCAAATATCTTTATGGGGTACAAAAGGTCTGGCTTCTGTAATTGCTTATCTGCTGAGCATGGGTGTTGACAGGTCAAATCCATACCCCCAGCCTGTTTGTATCTTTCCTTAGTGGGGTAGGGCTCTTGGGGAGGTGGGGTTCCAGGACATATTGGTGAGGTTGTCCTCCCAGGAAAGTCAGGTTAGCTTCATGGTAGCTTCTGCAATTTGGTTACTGAAAAGCATTAAGATATAAAAGGGGGCCGGGTGGTAGTGCACTGGCTTAAGTGCACATAGTGGGAAACATAAGGACTGGTAAAAGGATCCTGGTTGGAGCCCCCAGCAACCGAATGCAAGGGGGTCACTTCATAAGCAGTGTAGCATGTCTGCAAGTGTTTATTTTTCTCTTCCCCTCTCTGTCTTCCCCTCCTCTCTCAACTTTTCTCTTAGCTATCTTACAACAATGGAAAAAGGATGGCCGCCAGGAGCAGTGGATTCATAGTGCAGGCAAAGTGTTTTGCCTTTATCCAGTTTTTGTAGGCCTTACTTTATCTGACATGGTTGGATTAAGAGTGATTGAAGGAATCAAAATAGGGAGTAGGTGTGGAGGATAACTAGGCCTAAGCAGAAAATACGTGACTGAGTACCGTACCGTATGGTGTCTTTTTTAGGTCTTTCTGCTTGCTTGGTGCACTTACTGAGTCACTGTTGACTATTGCGCACTTTTACTTTAAGGTATACGTTTTCCCTCACAAGGATCTTTTTCTAAAAGTAAAACCTGTTAGATTAATAACCATTCAT
Organism: Erinaceus europaeus; assembly: GCF_950295315.1. Lineage (NCBI taxonomy): Eukaryota > Metazoa > Chordata > Mammalia > Eulipotyphla > Erinaceidae > Erinaceus > Erinaceus europaeus. The sequence goes on along the minus strand of NC_080165.1, from coordinate 73,367,513 downwards.
TCAGTGTGCTGTTGCTGCATTCACACTGTGGATGATACTATTCTAAGTACTGAAGCTGTTTTCACTCCAAGCTTAACAGATTCATTTTCTAATTAAAGTTGTTGCAAATATGATTAAGTAGATGATTTGGTACCCTCTAATTTGGCTACTCTTGTAAAAACATGTCCACAGATATATAAAGGTTAATCATCTTGCCCCATCTCATAGCACAAAGACTTCCTTTAGATTGTAATTGTCAAGTAATTTCTCACCCAAGAAGGTTTTAAATGTGAGATTATCATTTTTAAAAACAGTCAACAAATTTGTTTCATTTTATTGAAATCACAGTACTCAAATATATATGTCTACATAAATCATTGCTTAATATATTACAAGTCCTCAGGATGATATCTGGAGAGAAATTGGTGTTGAACCTGATAGATTCTGATAAACAAAACATGCAAGTGATATTCTAAGTATGGTATGTAATGAAATTTCAAGAATAATTATCCTATGCTATTTTTTTCAGTCTATAAAGAGAACAAAAGATGTCATAGTCTCTGTCCTTGAAATATTTATCATAGACAGATAGTCATAATGTCATGTAGTATAGCTATGTTAAGCTTAAGTCCAGGATGTCTGGAGCACAAAGGAAGGGCACAGCTTTATTTCCAGTTAGAATTGCCTGAAAGAATAATAAAAGATTTCATAGATAACAAAATTAAACTTTATATTTCTTCTAGGTCTAAGAAGGGAACAGTAATCATCATGGGAGGCATATAGCCTTACAGTGTCAGGAGTTCAGGACTCTTCTAATTTTATTTATTTATTTTTTTTGAGAGAGAGAGATTGAGTTGCAGATAGAGACACAGAGACAAACACTAGATCACTGTTCAGTTCTGGCTTATGGTGGTGTGGGAGATTGAATCTGGGACTTTGGAGCTTCAGGCATGAGAGTTTGTTTGCTTAACCATTATGCTATCTCCCCCATCCTAGGAGTTCAGGATTCTTCTGTAACTCTTCAGTGTGTATCTTTCATTCCCCAAGTCATTCACATTCAAAGTTAAATACTGATTTACTATTACTTTCTCTACATTAAGCCAATAGTAATTAGTGAGAGGAGAATGCAAGACTTATCCTCATCTTCGAAAGGAAGAGTAGCTCCCAGATGTATTATTATCATCATCATCATCATTTTATCAGAATGCTAGTTTATGGTGGTGCATGAGATTGAACCTGGGACTTTAAAGCTTTAGGCATGGGAAGTCTCTTTGAATTATGATATCTCCCCCCACTCGAAGTCTTCAATAATAAATCTGTATATACCCCACTTATCAAGAAGTGGTTACATGGTCATATTTATATGCATAGGGAATTGGGAAATGCTCTTTATTCTAAGCACGCATGTAGACAGGTAAATGATGCATTTTCTTTCTAGGAAAGAGTAAAAGAATGGATAGTGACAGACAACAACCAGTTCTGTCATAAAACTCAATTCTTTCCCTGTCTATCCTGTTGAGAAAGAGAATGAAAAATCAAATGTACATAAAACAGTTGAAATGTACTTTTGTGATTTTTTATTTTGATTATATTATTTGTTTATTCCCTTTATACAATCAAACAAATGTCTTGAGATCTTCTTGTTGGAATACAAATGAAGTGCATGACATGATATGAAAGTTTTGTCTCTTTTTTTTTTCTCATGCTCATGGAACTTTCTTTACAGACCTTTAGGTTACCTGTGATGATTCCTATATGACTAGAGATTACACAGATGGCCATAAATAGCAATAAAAACCAACCACCAGATGACATCTTGAAACTACATTAAAAGAAATGCTAAAAAGGGAGCTATCACCTCAAATTTTCTGTCTAGTGAAAGTATGGGAATTTTAGTTCCACCACTTCCTCTACATATTTAGCAGTATATAGATGATTAAACTATATTTCTGTCAGAGCGTCTACCCTATTCTTTATTCCCCAACTCATCTAGTCAACCAACTATTTTCATTTATGGCTTAGAATAGCAGTTTATCTATATTTGAGTATAATTTGCCAGTGATCCTAAATAAGGAAATGTTATTCTTGCAACTGGTATTAAAAATATAGGAAATGTTTGCCAGTATGGAAAAGTGATTAGAGGATTCAGACTCTTGCACTGATATGCATCAAAATTTGGAGGAAAATAATTGAATAGGCACTCTTTGGCTAATCATTTAGGAAGCAATAAAAACAAATCTATAGCACTGTGGTCCTACTTCCTAGATATGTAGGGGTTATTGCTAGGCAGTGTTGAAACCAGCTCTCTGGTTCAGGTATTCTTAGGAATATCTCTTGTAAAAGGTCCCCTTAGAGGTAGGTGATATATGACTGTTAGAGATGAAGGTATAGAAAAAAATGCAAGATTGAGAGAAAGTAGTATGTGTGTGTATATGCACATGCAGGTTGTGCGTTTGCATGGAATTATGTGTGTATATGATTTTGTGTATGTATAAGGGGGCTTGTATGATTTAAAAAACATTCTGGTGTTGTTATTTCGGAGGCTCTAGCTGGCCCAGCTAGCTTCACGGCGGGTAACAGAGATGACCAGAGACAGACGGCTGGGCAGGGAAGCTGTATTTCTTTATTCAGGAACAACGATTCATAAACTGAACCAAACTAATGACCAAACAGAACTCTGCTGTCTCTTTGCGGCGGCATAAGCACTCTCTCTTACTCTGGAACTCAGGAACCCTCGAACTCTGCAACTCTTCAACTCTCCAACTGTGGAACTCTGTAACTCTCTCTCTGGAACTCTCTAACTCTGGAACCCTCTCCAACTCTCTCGAACTCTGCAACTTTGGAACTCTCGCGGGGTTCCTTGGGGCGGGGCCAAGCAGGCCCGTGAAATTAACAGGACTGATCCAATTTTCTTGGCAGGGGAGAACTAGAACCCAATGTAAAGCATACAACAATTTCCCCCCCTTTTTTTTTAACTAAATGGCTACAGTATCAAGGGTGTGGGGTGAACAGAAACCTATATCGTACAGGCATTTTTATAAAAAGAAACTGGCACAAACATGGAGAAACATGCAAGCAAGTAACAAGAACCATTGTGCTGCTAAGGGAAGGCCTGAGGGGGCCATATCTGCCTCTGTGGGCTAAACTTTATCAGCTTAAAAAAAAACATTTATTGTCTCTGGGGGGCGTACCTGTCTCGACGGGCATTTGTATGGGGGCGGGGAACGGCCTAGAGTCCCAAAGGCAGCTGGCTGCAATTTACTTACTATGAAACAAAACTTGTTATTAGCATATTTCTAATAGAGAAGGAATTTGAGACTTTTACATAGCAACAACATCTTTTTAACCTTTTGTTACACCCATTCAAGATGGAGTCAGGAAAGGAAACCTCAGGCATGAGAATAATTAGCATAGCCATTGTGCCATCTACCATTTCTAATAGAGAAGGTAATGGAGAGTTTTACACATCAACAAGTCTATTTAACCTTTTGTTTAGACCAACTTGGTTAAAATATATTGATTGTTAACTAATTTTTACCTCAGACTTTAAATGTAAATTAATTTTATCTTTATGAGAATTACGTTGAAAACCTTTTTTATTTAACTTTGTCTAGTAAGAATTTAGCCTTAAAGTTACTGTTTACCAAACTTTAAACATACACATAAACATGGTCATTAGTACACAAGGAGAGAAACCTTTGTTATGAAGACATGTCATTTTAAACACGAATTTAAATCTGTACTGTCTTAGTTGTTGGGGGGGGTTCACCATCTGGAGGTGGCTTCCCGCGCAGCTTCACTTCTGGGAATTGCAGGTTGTGATCTCTGCACAAATCTCTGCGTACTCCAGCTTGTCTGCCTTCAGACTGGACCGGCGGCTGGAGATCTCGTGTGCCCAGTTTTGGCAGGGAGCCTGGGGGTCTGAGAGGTCCGGGATCGTTCCAGAATTTATAGCAAGAGGGCAGGCGGGCCAGCATTGTAAAAGGCGTGGGCTGAGGTGCCCAGGGGTGGGCGCCATCTGTTGTTAAATTATTTCGGAGGCTCTAGCTGGCCCGGCTAGCTTCACGGCGGGTAACAGAGACGACCAGAGACAGACGGCTGGGCAGGGAAGCTGTATTTCTTTATTCAGGAACAACGATTCATAAACTGAACCAAACTAATGACCAAACAGAATTCTGCTGTCTCTTTGCGGCGGCGCAAGCACTCTCTCTTACTCTGGAACTCAGGAACCCTCGAACTTTGCAACTCTTCAACTCTCCAACTGTGGAACTCTGTAACTCTCTCTCTGGAACTCTCTAACTCTGGAACCCTCTCCAACTCTCTTGAACTCTGCAACTTTGGAACTCTCGCGGGGTTCCTTGGGGCGGGGCCAAGCAGGCCCGTGAAATTAACAGGACTGATCCAATTCTCTTGGCGGGGGAGAACTAGAACCCAATGTAAAGCATACAACATTCTGGGGGCCAGGCAGTGGTACACCCAATTAAGTACACTTATTACCAAGTGCAAGAACCTGGGTTTGAGCCCCTACTCCTCACTTGAAGGGAATCCACTTCAGGCATGATGAAGCATGTCTGCAGGAATCTGTCCTTCTCTCTTATCTCCCTGTCCTTTCTCAATTTCTCTCTGTCCTACCTAATAAAAATTAGAAGAGAAAAAAAAAAAGGAAAAAAATGGCTTCTAGGAGTTGTGGACTTTAACTTCCTGAAACTATCTGTTAAGTACTTACACTATACCTCGTATGGATTTGACTTCTAGCTTGACTTAGAGTGTTGAACTCTTTCATTTTAACTAAAGGAGAAAACAGGATTTCCCTGGAAGATTATGGGTGTCATTCATTTCTCAAAGTTTGCTTAAGAGTTCTATTTGCTTGAATCCTCTCTAACTACAGTTTATTTATTGTACTTCCTATAGATTTAACCCTACATCCTTAAGGAGATACTTAGAATTTTTAAAACACATAAAATAAATTCATATGAGAAGCAGCAGGAATATATAAGAATTTAAATAATAGGTCTCCTATATCAATCTCTTTGACCTATCTCCCTAATTATTTCTATCCTCTATCTTATATGACTGCTTACATTTTTATGGATTTATTCAGAGGAATCTAGTGTATGCTTGTGAATGGTACAGTTTCTATTTTCAAGTTCTCTTGACCTTCTAAGGAAAAATTGACATGCAGACTTCCAGGTCAACATAATACAAAATGTTGTATTATGTATTGAGTTTTTGGGCTATGTGAGAAGTTTTAGGATTTATGAAAATGAATTGACAAAAGTCTAAGAAAGATTTCTGGGAGAGAGATGCAGAATTGAGGAAAGCCAGGCACTGGCACACCTGGTTAAGCACACATGTTACAATGCGCAAGGATGCAGGTTCAAGCCCCAGGGCTGCAGATGTCTCTGTGTCTCTCCCTCTCTCCTCTTCCCCTCTCAATTTCTGTCTGGCTCTATCTAATAAATACAAAATATAAAAATAAAGTTAACCAGAGTTTGGGATCCTAGGAGAAACACAAATATTTTCTAGGAAGTTAAGAAGGAAAAGAAGGGGCCGGAGGCAGCACACTGGGTTAAGTGCACATGTTGCAGTGTGCAAGGATCTGGGTTTGAGCCCCCAACCCCCACCCGCAGGAGGAAAGCTTTGCAAGTGGTGAAGCAGTGCTGCAGGTGTCTGTCTCTGTCCCTATCTTCCCTTTTCCCCCTCAATTTCTGGCTGTCTTTAGCCAATAAATAAAAATAATTTAAAAAAAAAAAACTGAGAGAAGGGAAAGAATAGACAAAGCATTCCTGACCTTTCTGTTGCTTGGTAACTGGAGTTTGTTTTTTCCAGACTGTCCTTTTTATCTCCCCCCACTCCCCACTGCTGTCCACCTACACCCTCCATGACACTTATCCACTTTAGATTTGCAATGCTTTTTGTTTCTTTGTTTCTGTGTTTCTGTGTTTTTTGGGCAGTGATGCCTAACTAGTTTAGTAGTCATTCAGATTCAGTTCTTGCTAACAAGTTGTGCGTTTTGTTTTCACTCAGTGGGGCATGTTTTGCATTCATATTGAATTCTCTCTTTACAACCTGACAGTTGGTTGCCCTAGATAAGCTATATTTTTGTCTATTATCTAATTTACTGAGCTGGCATCCTAATAGTCATTCTTGTTCATACTAAGGCGCTTTCAAACTTATTTGTGTCTCTTTTCAATAATAAATATCGTGGGCAATCCTTATCTGTAAAAATGATCATCAGATTCCTTTATTTTTTTGCTTATATTTCATTGTTCTTCCTTTCTATTAGTATTCTAGTTGGGGAGGAATTCCCTAAGGTTTTTTAGGGAAAGGAACTTTTCTGATGGCTGATTTGTAGGAAAAAAATTTTATATTTCAAAAGTTTTTACTGGTTGGAACATGTTTGAAAAGCAGCCAAAAATTAAATCTAGTCTTTCTATACAGAAAGGGAAATTGGGTATTAGGTAGGCACACCTTTTTGAGGAAGAAAATAACTGAATGATATATTAGGCTAGCATTTCTTAAATGAATACTCAGTGGTTCTCAAGCTCTAATTATTTATTTACGGTTTTATGTTTAGTTAAATCTTAGTTAAATAATTTATTCACTGTCAAAGTTGCCATAGGAAATACAGTTTATCAAACAAATTTAAATTTCAGACCCATTGAAATGGAGAGTTAAGTCACTGGATAAGTTACATGCCTTGCCTTGTGCAACTTAAGTTTGAATCCTGGTACTTCATAGGTGGTGCAATAGCACCAGAAGAAGCTCTTATATGGTTCATCTCTATTTTCTGTCTCATTCTGTTTGTCTGAATGAATGAAAAAGTAACTCAATGTGGTTCAGTTAATCAATTAATTAATCTCAAATATTTCATAAAAATAAATTCCATATAAATTATACATAGTTTTGAGTTTGGTACATATATCAAAAAATATATTCCTTCAAATATATATATTATATATGGGAAATATAATTAGATTTGTAAGTAGATATATTTATTTGCTAAATATTGTAATATGTTACTTATAAAGAAAAAATCCCTTTTGGTAAGAATATTCACAATTAAGGGACATAGCACAAGGTTTGAATTCTTTCAACAAGTATTTCTAAGATGGGGCAACTGTGGAAATGTTTTTTGTTGGATCTTGAGATTAAATTTTCCTTTTACAGGGTCTGTTCATCACTTGAGTTTTAATGACACTTGTTTTAAATGAAGAGACTTTAAAATTCATTATCTGAGTCATTACCAAGGAGCACAAATATAAAGAGACTTCCCTCTTATCCTATGGTCTTATCAGTCTTTCCTTTTTATAAATGAATAAATAAAAAAAGAAAACCTAGAAGGAAAAAAATAGGAGGTAACTGAGTCCAAGTGCATATATATATTACATATATATAATATATAATTAGTATAATTATATACAGCATATAGAGTATAATATAATTGTATATATAATATACTATAATATAGTATATATGTAGTATAATATAAATTAGTGCTCTCATCATATATATATATATATATATATATATATATATATATATATATATATAAATCTCTAAAATGATTGAATAATCTTGTGAACTCTGTTGGTATTCTTCATAGTGGTTTGGTCCCCTTCCCCCCCATCTCTAGTTGATTGTGGTTTAGTCCTGCTAGTTTGGCAGCCTGCTTGTCCCCGCCTCAGGAAGGAACCCCGACAAAGTTCCAGAGTGACAGAGTTCGAGAGTTCTTGGTGCCGCCGCGGGGGAAGGAGGCAGGAGAGTTCTGTTTGGTTATTAGTTTGGGTTAGTTTATGAATCATTGTTCGTGAATAAAGAAATACAGCTTCCCGGCCCAGCAACGTCTCTGGACGTCTCTGTTACCTGCCCGTGAAGCTAGCCCGGCCAGCTGGAGCCTCCAAAATTAAACAACAGAACTCAAATACTAATTTCCTGCTGTTGATACATTCTTTTTTTGTAATTAACCTTAAAAAGATGAAAGGAAAATTCAGACTCAATCTGTAGCATGGAATCACTGAAAGCAATAGTAGATGAACTTGGATACTTATTATTTGGCTGATAAAACTAGAGGACTTCATGGGCCTTTTGAAATTATCAGAACAGCATATAAAATTCTAAGATGATTTCTAAGATCTTTAGTAAATCATTAAAAATACATATTTTAATTAACATCAAATCTCAGTCATATTTATTTATTTTGACAGAGGTTGGAAAATTGACTTCCCAATTCTTAAGTATCTAATATATTAACAACAGAAAGTAATAATAGCAACAGAAATATAAGCAACCCTCATTAGACTCTTACCTGTCACGTAGTATGTGAAAAAAACTATGTTTCTTTTATTTTCAATATTATTGATTTCTGCCCTAACTTTAATGATTTCTGTCCTTCTGGTTGTTTCTAGGTCTTTAAGATGTGCAATCAGGCTGTTTATTTGTGCTTTTTCTTGTTTCCTAATGTGTGCTTGTATGGCTATGAACTTCCCTCTCAGTACTGCCTTAGCCGTGTCCCAAGTATTTTGATAGTTGTATCTTCATTTTCATTGAACTCTCAAAGCATTTTGGTTTCTTCCTTTATTTCCTCTTTGACCCAGTAGTTGGTAAGTAGTGTACTGTTGACCTTCTGCATTTGGGGGCTATTATTAATCTTTTGTTGATTGTTGTTAGTTGAATTCCACTGTGGTCTGAGAAGATGCTTGGGATGATTTCAATGCTCTTGAATTTGCTGATGTTGTCTTTGTGGGCTAACATGTGGTCTATCCTTGAGAATGATCCATGTGGACTGAAGTAAAATGTGTATTCCAGTTTCTTGGGATGAATGATTCTGAAAATGTTCAATAGTTCTAGTTTATCTATCTCCTCATTCAGCTCCCTCATGTCTTTATTGATTTTTTGCCTGGATGATCTGACAATTTGAGAGAGATGGGTATGGATGTCATCTACTATGACTGTGTTGCTGTTAGTATCTTGCTTTAGCTCTTTCAGTAGATGTTTGATGTATTTAGATGGCTTCTCATTCGATGCATCGATGTTAATACTTGTTAAGTGCTCTTGATTGACTGATCCTCTGAGTACTAAGTAGTGTCCATCCCTTTCTTTTCTTTTATTTTATTTTATTTATTTTGAAGTCTATCATGTCAGATCTGAGAATAGCTGTTCCTGCCCTTTTTTGTGGTCCATAGGCTTGTAAGGTTGTTTTCATCCTTTCACTTTGAGTCTGTGTTTGTCTTGTTAAGTTAGGTGACTTTCCTGTAGACATCATATTATTGGGTTGTGTTTTCTGATCCATCTCCCTACTCTATGCCTTTTAATAGGTGAATTCAGTCCATTGACATTTATTTATATCAAAAATTGAAGATATTTTTATGCCATTCTTGTAAAGTTTTAGAGTGTTCTGTTATATGGCCTATATATGGTGGTCTGACTCTTTGTAAGAGACGTTTCAGAACTTCTTTCAGGGCAGGCTTGTTGATAGTTGATTCTTTCAGCTGTTTCTTATCTGAGAAGGTTTTTATGCCTCCATCTAGTCTGAATGACAGTCTAGCAGGATGCAGTTGTCTTGGTTGAAAACATTCCTCATGGGGCACTCGATAGATATGTTGCATTCTCTATTGGCCTGTAGTCTTTGTGTGGAGAAGTCTGCTGCTGATGTTATGAGTTTTTCCTGTAGGTGACTCTTTGTTTTTCTCTTGCAGCCTTCAGGATCCTTTCTTTATCCTTATTCCTTTCCATTCTAAATATGATGCGTCTTGGTGTCTTTAAGTCTGGGTTAATTCTGTTTGGGATCCTCTGGGCTTCTTGAACCTTTATGTCTTTGATGTTGCCTAGACTAGAGAAGTTCTCAGCTATTATGTCCTGAAGAATGCTTTCTTCCCCTCCTCTCTTTCTTCTTCTGGGAAGCCAATAATGCATATATTATTTATTTCAAAGTCATCCCATAGGTCTCTGTTATTGTTTTCAGAATCTCTTAATCTATTTTTGAGATCTCTTACTTCTTTTTTAATTGTCTATAATTCATCCTCGATATTGCTAATTCTGTCTTCAGCCTCATTGATTTCATTCTCTCTCCCTTCTACTATTTTCTAGAGTTCATCTATTTTGTTACCCTGTTCTGATACTGTTTTAGTTTGTTCAACTAGTTGTGTTTTTTGCTCAGCTATTTCAGCTTTCAGCTCTCTAATAACCTTGAGATAATTAGTGTTTTCTTCCAGGGTCTCATTTGTTGTTTCTGCATTTTGATGACAATTCTTTCAAACTCTCTACTCACTCCTGTGATTATTTCCTTAACTGGTGTTTGGATGTTGACCTCATTATTCTGTGCTTCAACCTTTGGGGTCTTAGCAGGACTCTTGTCCTGGTTCATTTCTCCAATATTTCTTCTTGTTGGTTTAACCATTTTATATAGTGTGTTATGAGGCCCTTCTCTCAGTAATTTTCAAATTACTGATCACTCTTGCCTGGATTGACTTGTGTCTAAGTAAGGTAATTAAAGTGATCATAGTTGTGGAAATTTACAGTTATTCCAATAGTATTTCATCCCTGAGTTTTAGCTCAGTGGCTTAAAAACCTCTTTTGTTCTTCTTCCATGTAGACTATGGGAGCCTGAGGGCTTTCAATCTATAAGTAGGCTTCTTAGCTTCATCGGTGACTCCTGACCAAGAGGTAAAGCAGAGTGGGACAGAGATAATGATTATGCAAAGAGACTTTCACAGCCCAACTGCAAGGCCACTGTGGTATAGATCTTCTGATTTTCCTCTTTAGTTCTCTGTCCCCTGGAATCAACACAGGGCATCCCTGCCGCTGCTCCAGATTCTGAGGGCAGCAGAAATGGAGACCCACAGCTGCATTTCATGAGTCTCATGGGTGTCCTCTCTTCCCTTCAACCATCCACCCATTGGTGAAACAGACTGGAGTTGGTGCCCCAACTGGTAAACTGCAGGACTGTAATCAGCCACCCAATCTCTTCCTAGGCTCCTCTCTGTCCACTAGCCTCATGGGTTTGCACTCACCAGTGATTTGGTGGGTCCCTGAAGTCATTCCAGTTCTCTCCCATTGCGGTCCCATGAGGCCTCCCCTGGAATTCCCAGTTGACCCAGGAGAGGAGAGGAGAGGAGAGGAGAGAAACACAGCAGCTGCTCCTCTGTAGCCCTGCCTCTGGCAGTCATCTGTACAATCTTTTTGATATAGTGTTGTATCCAGTGGCTAGGATTTTGTTTAATATTTTACCGTCTATGTTCATCAGAGATATTGGTCTGTAGTTTTTCTTTTTTGTTGTGTCCCTATCTGCTTTTGGTATAAGGGTGATGTTCGCTTCATAGAATGTGGAAAGTAGTTCCTGTTTCTTCAATCTGCTGGAAGAGCTTTAGAAGTATAGGTATTAACTGTTTCCTGAAGGTTTTGTAGAAGTCATTTGTAAAGCCATCTGCTCCTGGACTTTTTCTGTTGAGAAGATTCTTAAAAAGCCTTTTCAGTTTCTTTGTTTGTGATTGGTGCATTTAGGTTTTGTAGTTCTTCCTGGCTCAGTATTGAACGGGCTTATAGTTCTAGGAATTCTAGGAATTACTGCTTTAGCTATGTCCCATATATTCTGATAGCTCGTGTCTTCATTTTCTTTTGTTTCTTGAACATTTGAATTTTTGCTTGAGTGCTTCTTTGACCATGCTGTTATTATGCACTATGTTGTTGAATTTCCAAGTTTTGTGACTTTTAGTAATTTTGGTTTTGTTCGGTTTGCTTTATTCCACTGTGGTCTGAGAAGATGCTTGGGATGGTTTCAATGCTCTTGAATTCTTGATACTGTCTTTATGGCCTAACATGTGGTGTATCCTTGAGGATGTGCTGTGTCAACTTAAAAAGAATATGTATTCCACTTTCTTGGGGTGAAGAACTCTGAAAATGTCTGGGAGGTCTAGTCTATCCATTTCTTTGATTAGTTCTTTTGTTTATTTGTTGATTCTCTGCTTTATTGATTTGTCTAAGTGTGAGAGTGGGGTGTTGAAGTTGTCAACTATTACTGTATTACTTTTGATGTATGTTTGTAGTTCTTTCAGTAGGTTTTTGACATAATTAGAGGGCCCTCATTGTGTGCATAGATGTTAATAATTGTTAAATCTTCTTGGTTTATTGATCCTCTGACATTATGTAATGGCCTTGCCTATCTTTTATTACTTTATTTAATTTAAAGTCTATGGTGTCAGAGATGAGAATGGATATTCCTGCCTTTTTTGTAGTCTATTAACCTGTATGAGAGTTTTCCATACTTTCACTTTAAGTCTGTGTTTGTCTTGTTGGGTGGGATTCTTGAAAGCAGCATATGTTTGGGCTGTGTTTTCTGATCCATCCTCCTACTCTGTGCCTTTTAATGGGTGAATTTAAGCCACTGATATTTATTGATATTATGGATTTAAAGTATTGAAGTGCCATTATTGAACACCTTTTTCTTTCTTTCTTTTTTTTTTTTTTTTGATATATGGCAAGTATTTTGGTGGTATTCTTATTTATAGAATGTCTTTTAGAACCTCTTTCAGGGCCATCTTGATAGTTGCCTCCTTTAACTGTTGTCTGTCTGAGAAGGTTTTTATCCCTCTATCTAGTCTGAATGAAAGTCTAGCTGTATATAATATCCTTGGTTGAAATCCTTTTTCTTTTTTTTTAAGATTTTTTTAAATATTTATTTATTCCTTATGTTGGCCTTTTTTTATTGTTGTAATTACTATTGTTGTTGTTATTGATGTCATTGTTGTTGGATATAACAGAGAGAAATGGAGAGAGGAGAGGAACACAGAGGGGGGGAGAGAAAGACACCTACAGACCTGCTTCATCACCCGTGAAGCGACTCCCCTGCAGGTGGGGATCCAGGGGCTCGAACCGGGATCCTTAAGCCAATCCTTGCACTTTGTGCCACATGCACTTAACCTGCTGCGCTACCACCTGACTCCCAAAATCCTTTTTCATTGAAGGTTCGATAAATATCTTGCCACTGTCTTTGTGGGTTTTCCCCTGTATGTGACTTTTTGTTTTTCTCTTGCAACCTTTAGGATCCTTTCTTTATCCTTGCTTTTTTTCATTGTAACTATTATGTGTCTTGGTGTCTTCAGGTCTGGGTTGATTCTGTTTGGGAGTCTCTGGGCCTTTTGAATCTTAAAGTCCTTTCTGTTGTTTAGGGCTAGAAAGTTTTCTTCTATTATTTCCTCTAGGATGTTTACTTACCCTTCCTATCTTTCTTCCTCTGGTAGGCCAATTATACAAATGTTACTTCTTTTGAGATCATCCCATATGTCTCTGTTGTTTTCAATGTCTCTCAATCTCTTTTTGAGCTCTTTTATTTCTTTCTTGTTTTTTTTCTAGCTCATCCTCTGTCTGGATAATTCTGTTTTCTGCTTCTGTTAACCTGCTTCCCTTTCCCACAATTTCTTTCTTTAGGTCAGTTACAGTATTAGCTTGTTCTGCTAGTTGTCTTCTTAGCCCAGCTATTTCAGCTTTTATTTCTCTAATTACCTTGAGGTAGCTGGTATTTTCCTTTAGGATTTCATCTGTTGTTTCCCTACTCCTGATAGGGAAACAAGTTAAAGTAAGAATAGACAAGTACAAAAATAAGCTCAATTATAAATTCTAGAGATAGAGGGATGAGAGAGAAAGAAAGAGGAGAGAGAGACATGGGGGGAAGAGAGAGAGAGAATAAAGATTCTACTCTCAGTCAAACTTCTACAGCAAGATAATTCACGAACAAGTGCCAGTGGATAAAAAAGAAAGGAAAAAAAAGCAGTGAAAGGAAAGAGATTTTTCATATCAGCTTTAAGGAAAGCAAAAAGAGAAGTGGAGAAATGAGGGAGAGAGGGGCAAGTCCCTCCCAGAATGTGTAGCACTACCAATCACCTATTAGTTGAAGAAGCAGTGACTACTTTTGCTCAAGTTGGTGGGGAGGGGGGTGAAGACAAGCACAAGTGATAATGAACATAGAATAAAATTAAATAAAATCCCTAACAGTCAGTCTGCAGATTGAACCAGTACAGATTGGCTCCACACAGCTTTGTCTCTTTCCTAAACCAAGCTAACAATAAGCAATTATAAGAGGTAAGGATCAGGAAAACTCAAGTGTTAGCAGAAAAACACAGGTACCTTTTCCCATGCAAGATGGAGGCCCTGATTGGTTAGGTATTCTGTCACTCAGATAGAGTTCCTTCTACCTTCAATGTCTTTTGAATGACACACATTTGAAAGACACCCCTGCTGATCCAGGAATCTTGCTAAAGAAATTCCCTCCACAGGAGTCCCACCAGGAGAAGCTGTTGTGGGAGTTGGGAACTAGTAAAACAGAAAACTCCCAGCCAATCTTGGTCCCCTTTGTCCCTTTTTAGCCTCTGTTTGCCAGCCCAAATATGAATTATAGGACTATTCTTTAGTTCTTGCCTGCCCTCCCAGTGAACCCCTATCCCATTACTGACCCAGAATTCTTGCCCTCATCCGAATTTACCAGTTTTGAAGCAACCTCCTTGCAGAGCTCAGGCCATGCATTGTCACTATCTTGGCTCAGTTACTTCCCATTTTAAGCATTCTGGTTCCTTCAGTGACTGCCCAAGAGATTCAATTATTCACTCAGGAGGTGGAGAAAAGAAAAAAAAAAAAAGCCCCACACAATAGTTTCATTAATTCCAATGAAAAAATTTTAATTAAGCATGTTAAATTTGGGTTAAGTTTCCAAATTTAGCCACTGCAGAAGGTTAAATTCTAAAAGGACTACATGACAAACTGACTATATTTACCTCCATAATACTTTCAGGGGTTGAAAAGATCCCAGGTAATTTTGAGATCATTTCTTTAAAGTTAAGCAAGACTTTGTCCTCTAAATTTAGCTAAATAAGTTGACAGCTGTTGTTCTTTAGATTAAAAACAGTATAATACTCTGAATGAAAGACACAGAAGAGTGTGCATTTGTGTTCCTGAAATAATCAAATACACAAATTCTGTTCAAAGGCTATGGCAAGAGCTTCTAATTGAATTTCACTCATGTTGGTTTCTTGGCAAAACTATGAAAAAGACTAAGTGATTATGCAGTTTTCCTTCTCTGGAATCCTTGGTCCCCTAGAATACTCAGTCTTGTCAGAGCTTCAAAAGTAGTTTTAGAATTTGAAGTTCCAAGCTCATATTTAAGAATCTTTACTTTTTGTATTTTTTTAGAGCGTAGGCAATAAATCCCTTAATTTCCCAAATATTTTTTTTATAAAGAAGAGCCCAGTGAAAAAAATAATCATTTTTTTGATATGCACTGATTACTGTGAAAAAAATCTGCCCACTTATTTGCTCATAGACTTGTTTCTGTCTCCTTCAGCCTCACATTCCTGAACTTATCAATGTATTCACTCATGGAACATGCGTGAATCGCATGACAAGAAACAAAAATAAATTTAATTCCTGACCTCTGTTTGCAGTATGTACCAAAGCCAAAGATAATCACTTCTAGTTCAAGCCTCAATTCTCCAACTCTGGCACTGAATGCAATCTAGTAAGGCTTTAGAAAATATTATCATCTGATAATTGGGTATCAAAGCAAATTATAATCTCCGTATTTGCAGTGTCTAAATATTTAATACTGATTACCTACTGTGCCTATCAAAGGACAAGACATATTGTAGGCAAGCAGCTGTATGAAAAGGGGATAATATGTAGTTAAATTCTTCAAGAAGCACTGTGCTTTTTAGTTTCAAACAAACTGAAACTAAAGGGCTGTTAAAGATGTCACTTGTATAAAGAACTGTTTAATCAAACTAGAAATTGAAGTGACTAGCATGGGAAATCATAATAGAATTGGGGAATGCTATCACCTCTGCATCTGCTTTTAGATCAATAAATGTACCTTAATCTGAAATCTCTCCTAGCAACCAAGCATTATATGCATACCAAAAACAAAGCTGTGATTTGTACAAAGTAGCCTAATACTACAATGAAGTATTCCCCAGCTATCTTACCCATAACCCTTTGTTTTTAAAGGATACTTTGTAATCTGAGATAAGTATTTCTGTTTTTTTTTTAATTTTTTTTTTATTCCGGAAGGTGTTTTGGAGATTAAGAGATGGGGTGCAGGCAGCATTCTATGTTGGCATGCAACTGAGGTGACAGGAGGATTTTAGCAGTCTGGGGGTGGATGTTTGAGGAGCAGGTGGCAATGGGAGAAGGAAGTGACTTGACAGGATTTTTGTCATTTGGGGGAGTGTATAGGCAGCATAAAAAATAAATCGGTATTCTAAAAACACTTTGGTATTCTCATAATGAGAAATGTAATCCAGGGCTTTCAGTGTTCCAAGACATGACTTTTATGGGTTTAATTTTAGGAAAAGAGCAGCAATCAATAATAAGAACAGTGACAGAATTGAATCACTCATTTGAATTTTAAGGCATTACTTTGACAGGTCAACAGAAGAACCTTTTATTTGTTTTTACTTTCTCAGATAAGAGCCAACTTGCACTTCACTGTTTTGTAGTTAGTTGATTTGAGGAATCTCTTCTGCTTCAAATGAAATAAAGCTATTTTAATATGTTTATTGGAGTTACATTATCACCAGGTGTCTTTAGCATTTTGTACCAAGTAGCATGCAAGTTCAGAACTCACCTAGTTGATCATCTTTAAAAAAAATTCAGGATATTTGGGGTGAGCAACTTAAGAACTTTTTCTGTTATTGACCTACAGGATAGTAGACTCTTTGAGGATATGGGGGATTAATATTTTTGTTTATTTCTCTGACAGATACTAACTTCTCCCTTTTAATAAACAGAAACACACTAAGAAGTTTTAGTAGGAAAGAAGTGTGTGTGTGTGTGTGTATGTACACAAAATAGAGGGAAAAAACCTAGATTTATTAACCATACTGACTTTACAAACATAATTCTTAAAATGAATATTTCCCCCCAACAGGTGTTTGATAGTCTATAGTCATTTGTACACACCGTAATATCAGAGCAACAACAAGAGCAAAAAAAAAAAAAGGTATCATTCAAAATCTTCGGGAAAAACTGCTTTTTTGGATTTTAGTTAATGTTTAAAGATAAGACTATCCTTCAAATGTACTTATAGCTTTAAGACACAAGAGGGTTTAAACACTCTAAAATTTTAAGTTCTGTTTGAAATTTATAAGAAATTATAAGTACTTGTTAAAATGGGGGAAAATGTAGGCTTAAAATACATGTTTAGGGAGTCAAGTGGTAGCGCAGCGGGTTAAGAACACGTGGCACAAAGCGCAAAGCACAAGGACTTGTGTAAGGATCCTGGTTAGAGCCTTGGCTCCCCACCTGCAGCGGAGTCCCTTCACAAGAGGTGAAGCAGGTCTGCAGGTGGATATCTTTCTCTCCCCCTCTCTGTCTTCCCCTCTTCTCTCCATTTCTCTCTGTCCTACCCAACAATAATGACATCAATCAATGACAACAATAATAACTACAACAATAAAACAACAAGGGCAACAAAAGGGAATAAATAAAAATTTTAAAAATATATAAAAGACATGTCTAATGTGTGTTAGTCTGGGCTAAGATGAACAGAATGGAGGTTAACTACATGATAAATCAACAACTGTGTGGTGAAAGCAATATTGAAAAGAAGATTCTGACTACAGATTTTGTTCTTCAGAGAAAGAACTCTCAGAGTGCAAGTACACCGAAAATAACAAGGGCATCTCTTGTTGGTGTGGATTTTGTGGGACCCTCATGGGAATGTGGTAGAGAGGGCTCTGATGTAGTTTGTGTTGGGATTTCTTCAAGTAACCATAACAAAGTATTCTCCAGTTGCCTGCAATTTGTAAGGCTACTAGAGAATTCTTATGCAATGATTGCCTTAAAGTATTTCTTTATTAGGTGGCTTCTAATACATTTACATTCTATAACTTGAAAAAGTTTCTTTAATTAGCAGTGGTGCACTAAACATATTTTAAATAGAATTTCCCTGAGGAGAAAAAAATGAACATAATCTTGATTTGAGCATTTCTACTATCAGTAGTTTCAGAATGTTTGTTAAAACATTTTTTTCATAATAATTTATTCACTAGAAGTCATCATTTCTTAAATGTCTTTCAATAATTAAAACACCAGTATGATAATAAGAAAACTAGTATGGTTTGGACATATACACATGTTGTATTGTGTCTCTTGCTAAATGTTATACTGTAATTTTTGATGCCAGATATTGTAAAATTCAGTAAGTTTTACATATTTTTCAGCAATGGAAAGCAAAAGAAATATGAGGCAAGCTCATTTTAGTCTGATAAGTTCACAGAGAAAGTATTATTTTTCTCTTAAATAAGTATGCTTGACATTCATTTTGACAAGAAATTGAATTGATCAAAGTATGGTGGCATTTCAACTTTGTATTCAGGTAAAATTGGTGCAGAAGAACCATATTGTTGAGATGTTGAAATATCTTTCTATCACTTGAGAAAAAAAATTATCTTCATTTAGTGTTCCCGAAGTGATCTAGCATCTAAAGAAGTTTAAGACAAAATATTCTTTGTATTAGGGTCACTGTCTGGATTTATGACTTTTTTCTTTCTTTTAGAAACATTCTTAAAGTTTATAATATTTATAATAATAAGTCATTATTTAATTATTTAATGGATAAAGACAGAGAGGGAAGAGGGGGATAGAGAAGGAGATAAAAAGAGACACCCACAGCACTGCTGCATTAGTCTTGAAGCTTTCCCTCTGCAAGTGGGAACCAGGGGATTGAACCCAGGTCTTGGTGCACTATAATGTGTGCTGCCCCCTTAACCGAGTGTGCTACTACCCAGTCCCTGGACCTGTCTCTTTAAGAGAGTTATTAATTAATTAATTAATTAATTTATTTATTTATTTTCCCATCATAGTTATTGTTGTTATTATTTTTATTGCTGTCATTGTTGTTGGATAGGACAGAGAAATTGAGAGAGGAGGGGAAGGCAGAGAGGGGGAAAGATAGAAACCTGCAGACCTGCTTCACAGCCTGTGAAGGACCCCCTGCAGGTGGGGAGCCAGGGGTTCCAACTGGGATCCTTGCTCTGGTCCTTGTTCTTTGTGCCAAGTGCACTTAACCCATTGTGCTACCGCCCTGCCCCCAAGAGTTATTATTTTGCATTTTGAAATTTCACATTCAGAAATATCAATGGATCATGATTAATTTTTATTAGTTTAAATGAATTTTTAACCAAAAATACATTGTGGACAATAGGTCTGTTTAGTATAAGTTATAATGATTCAACATATTCACAGTATTAAAAAAGAAAAGAAAACCCTGGGTTAGCAATTAAGTCCTTTTTTGAAAAGAAAACTTAGTGAATCTATCCTTAAAATTTGAAACTGTACCTCTGTGATACCAATAGCTATACATATCACATTTCCTCACTAAATTGATACTGAAGTTTAAAAAAAAAATGAACATATTAATAAAGGCACAGAAATAAATAATGGATTTTGAGATTACCATCACACTTACCCTAAACTTTCTCCATCTTTCTCTCTCTCTCACTCACTCTCTCTTTCCAGAATTACAGAACATAAACAATGGTTGATAATTTCAAATTCACAGACACTATAAATTAACATTACTTACAGCACAGAACTATTAATGTTAGCACAAAGGATACTTTAAAATCGTATTTTGGTTTTTCTATACTATAAGTCTCCATAACATGTATCAGAAACACTAGAAATTTATGGATTTTATTTGTTTGACCTATAAAACAAACAGTAGAACTAGGATTTCTCTGGAGCACTATAAATTTGTATTCTCTTTAAATTCTTCATTTTTTTCTGTCTCATTTATTTTATTAAAATACTAGTGAAGATAGACTCTGATATCCATTTACTGATTCCAAACATCTGTTCTTTGTAGCTAAGTGAAAGTAATAACAGATTTTAATAAATAATAGTCACTGAATTTCCTGGCCAACATGACAGTAATGTAATGTTTAGAAATGCTTGTCTAGATTTTGAATGCTAGCATCTAGGTCAGTGCTCTTATTTTGCAAATGAGAAATACTATGCCTTGACAGGTTCCCCTGGAGTCAAGATGGAGAGAATTTCTTGAACTAAAATTTAGACCTCTTGACTAGAATATTTGGGGTAAATAAGTGGTGTTTTTAAAAATATGATTTTCTGGAATCAGAGATAGTTCGCCAGTAGGCTGAACACCTTACCATAGGCTCTAGATTTAGTAACGCCTTGGAGCCACAAAACTGACCCTGCGGAAATTTTTAAGAAGTGTAGAACAGTTATCTTAGTATATTTCCTTTTCATTTCCCTCTCTTTCTTCAGTAGAAAGAATTTTAAAAATAAATATGAGACTTTTTGTCTTTGGTGTATGATTAGAACTATCAGATAAAGTATATGCGTATGGAATCAGTGAAGTGGGACAAGGAGTCTAAGAGTTCTCCTTGGAACTCTTCTGGTTGTGTTGTAGACTGTTTCAATAATGAATCACAGACATTTCATCGGCTTCAGGTAAAACAACTACTTATTAAAGCAAGGCAAGGATAAAAAAGAGAGAGAGAGATCTACTCAGTTACCCCTTAAGAGTTAGTGGTACTGAGTTCCTAGGTCCACCTAGTTTTATAGTGTGTCTGGGACTGGGAGTAGATTACAGTGAAAATGGTGAAATATGTGTTAAGGTATGTGAATCTACTGTCCCTTGGGACCTTTAATTCTATCTCCAATCCATCATAGTCTTAAAAAAATCCATAATTCTTTTTCCTCTATGTCCTGCATTTTTCTGGTTAAAGTATGACCTCTGTTTTCTGACCTCAAATCAGATGAAGTGGGTTGATACCAGTACAGTCTGATCTCTTTTTCATCCTATGTGATGAATGTGTAGGGAGGAATGGTGTGTGTGTGTGTGTGTGTGTGTGTGTGTGTGTGTGTGTATGTGTGTTGGGGGAAGGGGGTTGTTGCTTGGTTAGTTCAGCCAGCTCTACAGATCTTCTAGTGTACCTACCAATATCTGTCATGATCATCCATGTGTGGCAGGGAACAGTCACTGCCACAAAACTGCTCCAACAGATACTTTGACTTTTTATTATTTTGTGTTTTTTTTGAGAAAAATAATTAATATGTAGCATCCATCCGTTTTAGTTGCATAGCATAATACTTTGATAATTGATATATGTTGCAAAATGATTACCACAGTGTCTAGCTACATGGTTAACCTGTTTCTTGTTATGGGAATGTTTAAAATCAACTTTCTTAGAAATTTTATGTAATACAGTTTTCACGATAGTCATCATGTTGTACTTCAAATTTCCAAGACTTTTTTATTTTAAATACTCATTTACTTATTTATGAGAGAGACAAGAGAGCAAGAACCAGACTATCAGCCTGACACACAGAATGCCAGAGATCAAACCCAGAGTCTCCAGTTTGAGAGTCCAATAGTTTATCCACTGTGCCCAGACCCAAGATTTACTAAGTTTATACTATTTAATCATTTTTCACCCATTTTTGCCCACCCCACCACTAATCTCTGGCAACCACTAGTCTGTACTCATTGTCTTTGGGCTTGTTTTTTTTTTTTTTTGTTCATGTTTATTTGTTTAGATCTCATATTTAAAAGTGGGTTTATATCTCTGTCTGATCTAGTTCCTGAGATGTGCTTGTATATAGTGAGTCACATGGGTCTGTGAAATAATTCACAGCAAACAGAGTGTGGAATGGAGAAAAGAAGGATTTCTTAAAAATACTTTGACCAGTGTGGCACAGTGGACAAGAAGGGATAAAGAAGTCGGGGCTGGGCAGTGGCGCAGTGAGTTAAACACCCATGGCTCAAAGCACAAGTACCAGCTCAAAGATCCCGGTTAGTATGGGAGGAGGTGGGGTCGCTTCACAAGCGGTGAAGCAGGTATGTAGGTGTATATCTTTCTCTCCTCCCTCTCTGTCTTCCTCTCTCGATTTTTCTCTGTCCTATACTACAACAAGGGCAACAAAAATCGTACAAAATGGCCTCCAGGAACGGTGGATTCGTAGTGTAGACACAGAGCCTCAGGGATAACCCTGCAGGCAAAAAAAAAAAAAAAAAAAAAAGAAGACGAAGAAGAAGGGATAAAGAAGCCAACTGTAAAAAAGGTAGTGAAAACTCAATATTTATATATGGAGTCTTCCAGCTCGTTTACAACAGACTCTTCATGTTGCTTCATCATGTGTGTATGCTTTTATTTTGCAAGTTATCTGTTCCATAACTAGGGAGTCCACTTTTTTGGAGATGATGATGGTTGTGTTGCTTGGTGTTTTGCTTGGTTATATATAAATTGTAAAATCAGGACATGAGAATGCAAACCAGAAAAACAGAACATTCTAAAACTGGATCGTATCATAAAAATAAGACATAAGAATATAAAAACAATGTACTAAAAAGTGCGGTCAGCCTTCACACATGCTAGAGTACTTTCCTTCAGAAGTTTTCTTAGCATAATGCTCCCAAGCTCTATCCAGATTGTTCAAAATGGCAAGATATTCCATTCTCTTTAATAATTTTTCATTTTAAAAAGGAAACACTGACAAAAACCATATGATAGGAGGAGTACAACTCTACACAATTCCCACCACCAGAACTCCGTATCCCATCCCCTCCTGATAGCTTTCCTATTATTTATCCTTCTAGGAGCATGGACCAAGGGACATTATGGGGTACAGAAGGTGAAAGGTCTGGTTTCTTTGATTGCTTCACTGCTGAACATGGGCCTTGACAGGTTGATCCATACTCCCAGCCTGTCTCTCTCTCTCCCTGGTGGGGCAAGGCTCTGGGGAAGCAGGGCTCCAGGACACATTGGTTGGGTCTGTCCAGGGAAGTCCGGTTGGCATCATGGTAGCATCTGGAACCTGGTGGCTGAAAGAAGAGTTAACATATAAAGCCAAACAAATTATTGACTAATCCTGAACCTAAAGGTTGGAACAGTGCAAATGAAGATTTGGGGGTCTCCGTTTTGTAGATAGTTAGTAGGCCTATTTTAGTTATATTCCAAAGGGCCCATGACTATACTAGTGTGTTTGTTTGTTTGTTTGTTTGTTTTCCTGAGCCTGACATCTGATATGCAAGTGGAACCAAGTTATTGTCTGGGGAGATGATGTCATGGCTGGAAAGAGGACCAGAAAGCTGATCAGGGAAGAGAGTAGCTCCCAAATATGGGAAAGGTGTATAAATATTGTTGACTGTAAACCCCATCAATTTGATCTGATCTGGGCCCCATATGGCAAGATACTCTTTCTTTATGACTCAGTCACACACACCTACACCACTCACACAAGTTTCTTCATTTATTTATGTCCGTTAATGAGTACACTAGTTATCCTTATATCTTAAATGTTAGAAATAAAGCTGCAATGAACATGAAGACACCTATATCTTTTCACATTATTGTTTCTGTTTCTCTCAGATATATATCCTGAAATGGGATTTCTGGGTTGTATTTTAGCTCTATTTTGAATGTGGTGAGGAATTTCCATAATGGCACTTTTGAATGTGAGGTTCCAGTAAGCTGCAGAATTTGCAATACAGCATTTATCAATACCTAATCATTAAATAAATCCTTCTAAACCTAAAAATATTTTAATAAATATTCTCTATTTTTTCATTATTTGTGTAATCGCTTTAATACAACTACCCTAATCTTGGTCCAATTATACTTTTTAAAAATGAGTTGATTTAATTTCTTTCATGATTCTTAGTCAACATTGTCTCAAGGCAGTTTATTTGATATTCTAGAATAATTAAATACTGCCTTGGAACCAAAAACTTGAAGATTTTTCACAACTCTGGGTGGGCATATTGTTAGTTGTAAGATCGTTTTATAATGCATAAGGGATAGCATAATGGTTATGTAGATAACATTCAGGCCTAAGGCTCCCAACACCCACAATAAGCCTGAGCTGAGCAGTTTTCAGCTAAATGCATATATTTTTGTGTGTGTGTTTGTGTGTATGTGTATCTCCATCTTATTTTGTTTGCTCTTAGTTTTATTAATTATACTATTAATTTAAACATTATCTTTAGTTTTAGAAAATCTTTTCAAATGTTGAAAAAAATGATTAATTATATTAATGATAAAAACATTGTGATTTATTTTGTACTCTTAACATCCCCCCTCGCTTAAAAATCTATTTGTTATTTAGTGATCATTTCAAGTTTTTTTTTAAAATATTGTCCTGTTAACATTATAGACAGTAAAAATTGAACTGTATTAATCTTTTCTAAAGTATTTAACTGACTTCATGCCAAACAATTGTATAAGTACAGCCACATACTTTAAGTAGTTCTGATGGCTCTCATGCATGATTTTTCAAATTTGAAATAAAAAAAAAGAAAGAAAAAGAAACACCTTTTGTTCTTTCTCTCTGTATGTGTTTCTAAAGAGAATCATTCTGCAAACGTTGAGCGATACATTTGACTGTGGAATGAAGTCTAAATAAATACATAACCAAACCTGCCAAAGGCAACTGATCTCATTTTGTGACTTTTACATGAACTCTTTCTGATGCACTAGTGCCAATACATTTTCCTAGAATTTAATTAATTTATTGGGTGGCTTAGAGAGGTTTTGAAAAATAATTTGGTTTCCTAAAATTGTGTAATGAGATATCCAAATTATTTTTCAAAACCTCTGTATGTGTGTGTGTGTATCCATTATAAATGGTATCAAAAGTAATGACTTATTTTAATGATGTTGAATGGGATAAAATTATTTTTTTCTTTTTTTTTTAGTTTTTTCTTTTCTATTTTAACTCCTTTTTTATTTCTGTATTGGGGAATAAATGTTTTACATTCAACAAAAGGGATAAAAATATTTATGTATTAAAAATGAATGGGTCCAGCTAGTGACACACTTCTTTGAGCTTTCGCTCAAAATGACCCCAGTTCAAGCCAATTTCTCCACCTGCAGTGGTGCTGCTTCATGAGTATGAGCAGGGCAGCAATGCTACAAATATCTCTCTTTCTCTCTTCTTATCTTCCTCCTTCCCCTCTGACTTTCTCTCTGTCCTATGAAATAAATAAATAAGAAAAAATGAAAGGTATGTAGCCATGGAGAAACCTCAGTCTGTTGGGACACTAAATTTCATTTCTGATGCCCAACTTGCTATAGTTTCAGTCGCTGATGCTACAGTAAGCCAGAACTGAGCAGTGCTCCAGTCTCTCCTCTCTTTCATAATAAATAAATACATTAATATATACATAAATATGTAAATAAATAAATAAAATCCTTTTTTTTTTCTTTCCAGATGAACACAGAGAGCTAGAGAAAGAAGGAACAAAACACTAAAACTCCTTTTGTGTGGTGAAAGCCAGGCTGGAACCTGAGTCATACACATAGCAAAGTAGCACAGTATCCAATATCACAATATCTCTCTTGCCTGCCAAAAATCCAACCTTTTCTTTGCTAAGTGATATCTCAACTTTGGCTCAATGAGGCTTTTTAATACTTATTTATTTATAAGGACACCGCTTAGCTTTGGTTTATGGTGGTGTCTGAAACTAACTTGAGATGTTGGAGGCTCAGGCAGTGAGTCATTTTGCATAACCATTGTACTAACTCTCTGGCCCTTGGCAAAGTTTTTTTTTTAATGTGGTTTACCAACTCATTTTTAATTATATGTTTGCTATTATCATTGTTTCTTATGAGACAATGATTCTACTCCTTATAAGCTATGCACTCAGGTAAACAACGATTAGGAAATATTTACTGTTGACTGTAAAATATTAATCTCCCAATAAAGAAATAAAAAAAGAAAATAATGAATATATGCACAAGTCATTCTGAGGTAGAATTCCGTATATTTACATTTATTTTAAAAATTAAGTTATATGCAAACATCGAACACGTCCTTGTTTTTATCATTTAATGTTCACCACAGTGCTAAAGAATAGACCCCTTTAGCTTTACAGTTTGCAAATTACTGGGGAAATAACCCCAAGTGTTCCAGCGCAGACTCTAGCTTTTTCATTCCAGAGGCCCAGGGTCTAGCCCTTGGCAACACATATTGGAGCTGTGCTTTGATCTCTCATTCTTTTACTCCTCCCCCATTCCTTTCTCTCTCCATATATGAGTGTGTGTGTGTTTATGTATATATGATTTCCAAATATTGTTTTTCATTATATTTTGTATTCATATAGTTAGGATGTCTCTAGGTGTCACAAAACATAAAATAATGAAATTATAATTTAATAAATAATTAAAATGGATTCACAGGCCTATTCATGATGTTATTTGAGTTTCAGGAGGGTATAGTATATAGAACTGTAAAAGCAAAATAGAAAACACGAACTTTGTTTTCATATCCAATTCACACGTTGTTAAGCTGTATATATATATTTTTTATAATTTAAGAGCTTAAATAGCAATTGCTTCTCCCACTTACTGATATAGTAGAATACTTTTCAACCAAATTTTAGGGTTCTCATCTTCTATCGTACTCAAGTATCACTGAAAGAAATCCTAGGAATTATTTTCTATTAGTTTTCTGTGTTTTGCATGTTAAAGCCTTCAAATATGAAAGGGAAAATGATTTATTTGTAATCCCTAAACTTAACATGTGAGGAAGTAGGAAAAAGAAAAGTGGCATGCCGAGGACTCAAGAGTTTTTATAAAGTATTATAAATAATAATTTATTATAATAGTTTGATAACAGAAAAGAGAAGAGAGATAAAGAATCAGAGCATTACTCTGGCACATACAATGCTAGGGACCAAACTTGAAAACATATGCTTTGAATTTTAATACTCTAGTCACTGTGCCACTTCCTGGGGCAGTGAAGACATGTTTTAACAGTCAGAAATATCCCCCCAAACAAGCTTTAACTTACACCTGAATTAAATAGAAACATGTGTTTCAACATTTTTTTGTTTTTTAAATAGTTTATTTATTTATTTGTGAGAAAAGATGGGAGGAGAGAGAAAGAATGAGACATTACTCTGGTACATGTGCTGCCGGAAACTGAACTGAGAAATTCATGCTTGAGAATCCAATGCTTTATCTACTGCGCCACGTCCCGGTCCCGGGCCACTGAACTTCAACTTTTCTATTTGGCTTTTTTATCTTTTATACTACACCCACCTGCTACAAATAATGATTTTGCAAAGTTTCAAATTATTTTAGTATATGTGGTGTAATGCTGTAATCACAAAACACACACTTGCAAGATTATTTACATCATTATTATTGTGAATGCAAATAAGATGTTCCTGAAAAGGCAAATTTTGTTCTGACAAAACTCTTTTATAAAAGAAGTGGAAATGATAAAAAATAAAATAAATAATAGACAGGGCTGGGTGGTGGAACACCTGGTTAAGTGCACATGTTGTCATGTACAAGGACTTGGGTTCAAGCCTCTGGTCCCCACCAGCACAGGGAATACTTCAAGAGCAGTGAAGCAGGACTGCAAGTGTCTCCTTGTCTCTCCCAGTCTCTCTCTATTCCTCTTTCTTCCCTCTTCTCTCTGTTCTATCAAATTTTAAATAAATAAAATTTTAAAAATAAGTAAGCATTTTAGCTGTTGTCATTTCTTAACATTAAATATGGGTGTAGTTGTACAATTTTATTTTATGTCTAAATTATTTATTAATATTTTTGTTTTTCTTTTCAGTATTGTCTTCTATTGGAAATATTAGAAGACATTTGCCCAAGAATATTCAATTTAAATAGGTTACCAAATGTTTGGGAAATGATAAAGCAATGTTGACTGAATCTATTTCTTTTATTTTTGAATTATTTACCATATCCCAACTTTATTTATTAATAAAATTATTTCTGGTTCTTGGAAAATTGAGCACCTGGATGAAAATACAACATATGTTCCTGTGTATAAGAACCTAGTTCAGGCCCCTACCCCTGGTTCTTAACTGTAGGGGGGAATACTTGACAATGATTCAGTGCTGCTGCTGGTGTCGCTCTGTCCACTAGATTTCCCTTTTTCCTTTAGATCTCTGTATCTTCAGCCAATAAATATGCATATAATAAAATTTTTAAGATCACTTTTTGAAATTTAAAGTTAGTATATTTAAAATTTTAAGTTAGTATATTTAAAATGTAATTATTATATCTGATAATTGTTGCATAAAGATGTAAATGAATAAAAACTTAGTGAATAAAATTTCAAAATGACTATGGAAATATAATATATAATATATATAAAACTATATATTATATATAATATAAATATTATATATTATATAATATATAATTATATATTATATATATATATAGAGAGAGAGAGGGAGGAGCCTGATGTATTCTTTTTAAAAAAAATTTTTTTTAATTTAATTTTTTTATTTAAGAAAGGATTAATTAACAAAACCATAGGGTAGGAGGGGTACAATTCCATACAATTCCCACCACCCAATCTCCATTTCCCACCCCCTCCCCTGATAGCTTTCCCATTCTCTATCCCTCTGGGAGCATAGACCCAGGGTCATTGTGGGTTGCAGAAGGTAGAAGGTCTGGCTTCTGTAATTGCTTCCCCGCTGAACATGGGCGTTGATTGGTCGGTCCATAGTCTCAGTCTGCCTCTCTCTTTCCCTAGTAGGGTGGGTCTGGGGAAGCTGAGCTCCAGGACACATTGGTGGGGTCTTCAGTCTAGGGAAGCCTGGCCGGCATCCTGATGACATCTGGAACCTGGTGACTGAAAAGAGAGTTAACATACGAAGCCAAACAAATTGTTGAGCAATCATGGACCCAAAGCTTGGAATAGTGGAGAGGAAATGTTAGGGGGGTACTCACTGCAAACTCTAGTGCACTTCTGCTTTCAGGCATATATTTTGCAGTAGTTTACGGATACGTGTGAACATATGCTCTCTCTCACAGAAACTGGTGTATATCTAGGTTTTGGGACTTTGTTAGAAAGTGAACCACCTGAGATGAAATTAGAGTATACTATGAAAGGAAAGGTCTCACCCGAGTAATGAAGTTGAAGGGTTGTTATTCCACACGTGAAGTCTCTGGACACAGTCTGAAGTGAAGCATGTTGAGGTGGCAATCGTTGTGTTGTTTAGGTTGTGATCGGCAGATGCAATATTATTTGATATGGATTGGGAGAGGCATACGGGAAAGTGGGCCCTATCCAAGGGTTCCAGGACTGGGGGAAGTAGGGGCTCTATAGTGGAGATGTGAGGTTCCTGCTGTCTTAGGGTTCAAAAAGACAATGGATAGTTAATGTTATCATCACATTATACTGATGTATTGTTTCATTGCTTGTGAAGCTTTCCTCCTGCAGGTAGGAACAAGGGGCTTAATGTTTGTGCATTGTAATGTGTGCACTCAGCTAGGTGCACCACCCACCACCCAACCCCTTAAGTACTTTTTTATAAAAGCATTTACCCAAACATTAATTTGTATTTATATATGGGTACTAATTAATGATAAAAATAAATAAGTTTGTTATTAAATATACTTGGAATACTTTCCAAATTTGCTAAAATAATTCAGTGTTCAAGAAAAAACTAGACATCCATATATAATTGTAGAAATTAAATTCTGACACTTAACCTAGTACTATATACAAAGACCAACTCCAAGGGTATCATAGACCTAAGAATAAGAGTAACAATAGGAAGCTACTAGGGAACATAGGCCAGAAACATTCATGATTTTCACTAGGCAAGTATTCCATAGAAGTAACACAAATGCATAAAACATAAAACGAAAACGTTAGAAAAATGTATTTCATCAGAATTAAGACATCTGCTTTTTGAAAAACACTATTAAGAAAATGACTTCAAACCAGACTAGAAAAAAACAGATGACAACACACATTTCTAATAAAAGATGCATACCAAAACACAGTAATGAAATGGCAATTTTGTGAACACTTTACCAAAGAAGATGAATGTCAAGTAAGTGTGTAAAAGATGTTCTATATCTTTAGTTGTCAGAGAATTACCAATAAAAGCTCCCCTTTTCAAGATGGAATTCATTGACTTATTTTGTTGTAATATTGTTTTCTGAAGGAGAGCCAACTTTCCATGACTAGGTTGCCATAGTTCTGCCACAGAAGTCATTTCACTTTTTATTTTAATAAGTAGTCAGTGTTTGAATCTATTGCCTTTCTTTTCTTTTATTTTGTAGGCCCTTTCAATCATTAAAATAAATACAATTTTATGACTAGGAGGAGATAGGACTACAAAGGACAGGACTTGTAGGCATGAGGTACTGAGTTTAATCCATGACAGTGTATATGTCACTGTGATACATATGTTCTTTTTATCTCATTAATTCATAAGATACTAAGAACTAAAAACATACATTTTAATTACTACCACTGATGTGAAAACAAAGTAAAATATATTTTTCAAGATAAAGGTGTTAATAATAGAACCAGTAGTTACTGATAATTATTTTGTGTACTTTTTCTTTTTATTATTATTAAGATTTATTTATTTATTTATGTATTATGAGTGGGAGAATGAGAAAAAGGAGAGAGAGGATCAGAGCAACACCCAGCTCCACCATATCATGGTTGTGGAGATTAAAGCTGTGATCTCTACCTGGGGCTTCTGACATACAATGATGTGTTATTATTATCATCATTAATTTAATAATATCAATGAGACTGTAGGATAAGACGGACACAATTCTACACAATTCCTGTCACCAAAGTTCCATATCCCATCCCCTCCACTGGAAGCTTTCCTAAACTTTATCCCTCTGCAAGCATGGACCCAGAATCAGTATGGGGTACAGAAGGTAGAAGGTCTGACTTCTGTAATTGCTTCTCCACTGGACATAAACATTGGCAGGTCAATCCATATTCCTAGCATTTTTCTGTCTTTCCCTAGTGGGACAGAGCTCTGGAAAGGTGGGGCTCCAGGACACATTGGTGAGGCCATCTGACCAGGGAAGTCAGGTTGGCATCATGGTAGCATCTACAACATGGTGGCTGAAAATCATTAAGATATAAAGCAGAACAAATTGTTTAATATATATCAAACCAAAGGTAAGTAATATAGCAGATGAGATTTGGAGTCTCAATTTTGGAAAAAGCTAGGAAGTCTTTTTAGGTATATTCCAAGGGGCTCATGACTTGGTAAGGACTGCCCCACTCTCCGAAGGGAGACTGGGTCAACATACTCTGCCACTAGAGGAAGATGGGTCCTGAAATAGGGCAGCCTAGAATGTTCCTAAACATGACCACAGGTTGTGAGCTGAGACCTGCAGGGTTATAGAGGTTACACAGTCTCCTGTGCTTAATATGGGCCCCAGATCAGATCAATAGGATTTACAGTTAACAGTATTTATATACTTTTCCCATATTTGGGACCTACTCTCTTCCCTGATTCAATTTCCTAGTCCTATTTCCAACTCTGACACCATCTCCCCAGACAATACCTTTAGCACACCTGCATGTTAGCTATTGGGTTAGAGTAGTAAAGTCTTGGACCCTTTGGAAAAAAACAATAAAGTGTTCTAACATGTTGAGATATTCCCCCAGCCTCATCATGGGTACCTTTTGAAATCCCCAGAAGCTGACCTCCAGGGAATTGTGAGTTTGAGTATTATCCTTGTTTCTGGCTCTATATTTACATACCTACTAGATCTATTTTGAAAGAAACATTTTAGAAGGGGTCAGGTTGTGACACACACTGTTGAGTGCAGGTGTTGCCAAGTGTAAAGAAAGAATTGGGCTCAAGCCTCCTCAGTCCCTACCTACAGGAGGAAAACTTCATGAGCTGTGTAGCAGAGTTGTAGATGCTTTTCTGTGTCTCCTCTTCCTTTCTCAATTTCTCCCTGTCCTGTCAAATAAAAAGTAAGTTAATTTAAAAAAATCTGCATTATGACTTTTCATTCATCTTTGCAAGTGTAAATTAGGGGGTGGGCTAAGTATTAGGTAGGGTGATTTCATTACTGGAGGAAGGTGATTGGACCTTGACTGTGTTTATGCGCTAGACTCAGAAATACTGGAAAGATAGGAAAACAAAGAGAAGGAGAGATACCAGTAAACTTAGATTCCTAGAAATCCTTCAGGAGTGTATGTGCAAGCATACTTAAGACAGATTAGGCTGAGTTCTAAAGAAAATTATTGCCTACTGAGGCTAGTAACTTCAGACTTCCTCTTTTACCTGCTTATGCCTTTTTTTGTGACCTTTAACTTTTCAGAGAATGATTTTATTTTTACATTTATTTAAGAAAGGAGACATAAACAAAATCATAGGATGGGGTGGGGTACAACTCCACACATTTCCTGCCACCCAATCTCCATTTCCATACTCTCCCCAATAGCTTTCCCATTCTCTATCCCTCTGGGAGCATGGACCCAGGGTCATTGTGGGATGCAGAAGGTGGAAGGTCTGGCTTCTGTAATTGCTTCCCCACTGAACATGGGCGTTGACTGGTTGATCCATACTCCCAGTCTGCCAGAGAATGATTTTCTATTTGTACTTCTCAATGAAGTTTTGATATTCTTTGAATAAGATACATCAATAAAGATCTAAATAAGATAACATTGTTACTACTTACTAGAGCTTTATTTCAATGAACTAGCATTGTGATAAATAATTTGAAAAATCTAACTGAAAATCATGAATTTTCAATTTCACAATGTCTTTAACAATTCAACAAATGTAACAGAGAAAGGGTTCTATGATGGAATAATTATAAAAATGAAAATCATCTGAGATGCTACTGGGATACCTTAAATAAAGTTATAATAACCAACTTGAAACAGTTAATTACCTTAATTAAATACCTTGTAATTCCAAATTTAGGAGGTAAACATAATTTATGAGGAACAGGAAGCTAATATAACAAACAATAAAAATATTTATGAGGTTTAATATGCAACAACAAGTCTAGGGGTTTTAGTACAGTTATTGATACATAGATACAATTTCAAAAATCACCATAATAGATTTCTGCAAAACACTCTCACCTCCAACTTAGATCCTTTCCACCATCATGCTCTAGGACCTTGAAGCTACTTGCCCCCACCACTCACCCCAGCCCTGTCCCTGCCTTCCCAGAGTCCTTTGTTTTGGTACACCAAACTGGTCCAAGTTTTACTTTGTGTTTCCTGTCCTTGTTTCTTAAATTCCATCTACAAGTTAAAATATCCAATATTCAGGGCAGAGCCAAGATGCGACTTTGGAGCTGCAGCTGCCATAAGCTCCAAGAGGCAGCAGCTTGCAACCTGGGATCTGCTGGATAGAGTAGGATACTGGGCTGTCTGTAGGAGGGTGAACATGGGCTGGTCAGAGTGACACCAAAATACAGTCCCATAAGTCTCTCTTGGGCTGACAAATGGAGGTCAGGGGGACAAAGGAAAATCCTTTGATTATTTCTAAGCTTACCCCCCCACCTAGTACCAGCCCCCAGGGGCAGCAGAGCAGTTCCTAGATGGCTCCCTGTTGAGCTATTTTCTTTACCAAGATTCCTGGCTCACCAGACTAACAGAAGCAGAAAACAGAATTAGCCAAACAGAGGATGAGCCAGAGAAAACTAAGAAAGAGGAAAAAGAGCTCAAAAAGAGATTGAAAGATAACAGAGACATATGGGATGATCTCAAAAGAAGTAACATTCGTATAATTGGCCTACCAGAGGAAGAGAGGAAGGGGGAGTAAATATTCTAGAGGAAATAATGGAAGAAAACTTCCCAGACCTAAACAACAGAAAGGACATTAAGATTCAAGAGGCCCAGAGACTCCCAAACAGAATCAACCCAGACCTGAAGACACCAAGACACATCATAGTTACAATAAAAAGAAGCAAGGATAAAGAAAGGATCCTAAAGGCTGCAAGAGAAAAACAAAAAGTCACATACATGGGAAAACCCACAAGATTATCAGCAGACTTCTCCACTCAAACTCTAAAAGCCAGAAGAGAATGGCAAGATATCTATCGAGCCCTGAATGAAAAAGGGTTTCAACCCACGGTAATCTATCCTGCTAGACTTTCATTCAAATTAGATGGAGGCATCAAAACCTCAGACAGACAACAGTTAAAGGAGGCAATCATCGCCAAGCCTGCCCTGAACGAGGTACTAAAAGACCTCTTATAAACAAGAACATCACTATAATCATATATCAGAGCAAATAAAAGTTGTTGAATAATGGAATTATAATACATTCATTCCATAATATCAATAAATGTCAATGGGTTAAATTCACCCATTAAAAGGCACAGAATGGGAGAATGGATCAGAAAACACAACCCAAACATATGCTGCTTGCAAGAATCCCACCTGATCTAACAAGACAAACACAAAGTAAAAGGGTGGAAAACTATCATACAGGCTAATGGACCTCAATAAAAGACAGGGATAGCCATTCTCATCTCTGACACCAAAGACTTTAAATAAAATAAAGTAATAAAATATAGGAAGGCCATTACATAATTATTAGAGGATCAATAAACCAAGAAGATTTAACAATTATTAACATCTATGCACCCAATGAGGGCCCATATAAATACATCAAACACCTATTGAAATAACTACAAAAATACATCAATTGTAATACAATAATAGTGGGAAACAACTAGTGGCACAGCTATATACAAATAATGTCAAAGGACATAAATTATGGTGATGTTGGGTATTATACAGCAAATCCTAACAAAGGGATTTTTCAAAGTTAACCCAATTACCAAATAATGTGATTATAATAATCACTGTCTATTGTCTTCTTGAACTCTAAGACAGCAAGAACCTCATATTTCCACTATTGAGCATATATTTCCCCCAGTCCTTCAACCTTAGGGTGGGGCCCACTTTCCTGCATGCTTCTCTCAATTCATACCAAATAATACTTCATCCGCCTACCCCAACCTAATCAACACAATACCACCTCAGCATGCTTCACTTCAGACTGTGTCCAGAGACTTCAGGTGTGGAATGACACCCTTCAGCTTTATTACTCGGGTGAGACCTTTCCTTTCATAGTATTCTCAGATTCCATTACAGGCAGTTCACTTCCTAGCAAAGTCCCAGAACCTAGATATAGACCAGGTCCTGTGAGATAAAGCATACATCCACAAAAGTATCCATAAACTACAGCAAAATATATACCTAAAAGCAAAAGTACACAATAGTATTATACTGAGCTCTTTATGTATTTTGGTTATTAGTCCTTTGTCTGAAGTGTGTTGTGTAAAGATCTTCTCCCATGCAATTGGTTGTCTTTCTGTTTGGATGATGGTACCCTTTGCTGTGCAGAAGTTTGATTTAGTCCCGTTGGTTTATTTTCGTTAGATTGTTTTCTTTGCTGTTGGATTTGAATCCTAGAAGGCTTTTTTGAATTATAGATCATGAAGTACCCTGCCAATGTTTTATTCTATACATTTGATATTTTCTTGCCTAGTCCATGTCCTTGATCCATGTGGAGCTGACTTTTATATATGGTGATAAGTGATAGTTCAACTTCATCTGCTTGCATATTTTAATCCAATTTTTCCAGCACCATTTGTTGAAGAGACTCTCTTTTTGCCATTTAATGGTGTGGCCCCCCTTGCTAAATATCAGCTGACAATAGATGCGGGGGCTTATTTCTGGATCTTCAGTTTTATTCCACTATTCTGTGTGTCTAGTTTGGTTCCAGTACTAGCTTGTTTTAATTACAGTAGCTGTGTTATATAGCTTGAGGTCAGGCAGTGTAATACCTCTGGACTTATTCCTTTTACTTATGATTGCTTTAGAAATCCTGGTGATTTTTTGACTCCAGATAATTTTTTTAATCTTTTGTTCTATTTCTTTAAAAAAATTCATTGGTAACTTGATAAGGATGACATTAGATCTGTATGTGGTTGTGAGCAGAACAATCATTTTGACTATGTTAATCTTTCCCATCCATGACCATGGGAGAGCAGAACATTGCTCAACTCTGATTTATGGTGATGGTGAGGATTGAATCTGGAACCTTAGAGCCTCAGGTGTGAAAGTCTTTTATACAAGCATTATGCTGTCAGTCCAACTCTCAGTCAGGATTGTTTCCATTTGTAGTTAATGGGGTAATTTTAACTACCTATAAACTCAAACTCAAGATTTTTTGCCTACTTTTAAATTAGAAATTTGTCTTATTGGGTAATGTCAGTTGTTTATATATTTTCAATGTTAACTTAATTAATACCTTTTATTCAACAGGTTGCATTTTCATTTTAATGATGGTCTGGTCTGTTTTGCTATTCAATTTTTAATTGGATATAATTCCAACCTGTAGTTTCCTTTCAGATTATTTTCTTTTCAAATGCTTGTTTTAAGAGTTAGTTTTGAAGCCTAATAAAATAAAGAGTAAAATTTAAAAGACAGACTGGAAAAGAGAGGGTTAGTATTATGGTACCATTTCTGATTTTAGAAACTAAGCGGTAGGGAAGAGAAATAAGATCTTCTAGTATGAACTGAATTCCTCTAATGGAAAGCACTATCTCAAAAGTATAGATGACTTTATTTCTGAAATATTTTAATCTTCTTTTAAAATTAATAATTAAATCTAGGTAATTTAGAACTTCTTAGCTTGAATGGATAAGGTATATAAAGTCTATATTTCAGAATATCACTGTGTTACACAACTTTAATAATGTTATTCTCCTTATTTGTCTATTGTTTGAATAAAAGATATTTTCTAGATGAAAGAAATCCTTTTTTTATTGACCTTGAACACAACCTGAATTGCTCTCTTAAGACTTGTCTTATGATACTTTTGAGGCTAGAGAAGTTTGGCCAGAATCCTCTGTCTGTCACCATGTGGTTAAAATAGTATATGTGTCAAGATACCTCAAATCTGTGAAAAGTCCATCTACAGTGGTGAAAATATATGCATGGGGTAAGGCATGATAATGTTTTAAGTAGAAATGGTGAACAAGTGAGCACTAAATAAACCCTTCCTTCCTTCCTTCCTTCCTCCCTCCCTCCCTTCCTTCCTCCCTTCCTTTCTTTTTTAATTTGGTCGCCATACTATAGCTAGAACTATATTGTTTCTCAGTCCCAGTTTAGTGCTTCCAGTGTGAACAGATATCCCAGTAAAATATTTTACAACAACAAGCCCCACTGACATTTTATTTCTGTCTTTCCTTTTAGAGCCTTTCCGGTGTTGCTACATAGGCATACAGTCTCTGCTTGTTTCAACCTGACATTACAGCATTCTCCCGAGTCCTGAGTTCATATGCATTAGCCTTTAACCTCCACAGTGTAGCATTTTTTTTTAATTCATTGTGAGCTTTCAACAAAATATGGCTTTAGTGTTGCATTCTCAACAGTCACATGATAGATTGTATTTAGCTATGTTTTTAGATGTCAAAAGTAGACATAACAAAACAAAAAGCTACCATATTTATAGCAGTGATTTAAGTGTTTCATCGGTAGTCTGCTGGGAAATAGGATTAAATGTAAAATTCTAATGAAAAAGTTATTATTATAGTAAATTTCTTTTCTTTCCTCTAAACTTCAACTATGACAAAGGAATTGAATTAGTGAATAAATATCTTTTTTATGCCTGAGATTAAGACATTCAAATTCTCAGTGGAGTTAAAACACTTGAGAGGCTTCAACAGTGATATATATTATTTTAATGAGGGCAGTGGGTACAGTCACAGAAAGAGAGAGAGCAGAGCACTGATCCTCTTTGGTTTATGGTGTTGCTGGGAATTGAACCTAGGACCTCAGAGCCTCTGGCATGGAAGTTTCATATATTCACTTATAACCCTTGACTTTTTGTGTCCATCTTTGTCCTAGACCTTTTCTAGATACAAAATGTTGACAAATGAGATAGGAAGCAAAAGTTGGTCAAAGGTGGAATATTGGCCCCCTGGACATAGATGAGTACTGCTGCTGGAGACAACTGAGAGTGTGACTGTTTTGGGTTGGATTCAGAGAAGACAGGGAGGGGTACATGAGATACAGATATAGAGACAATGAGGAATATCTAGGACACAGTGCAGGAAATCTAGAACAGAAAAACGATATCTAGGAAGCTAGGGCATCTAAATCCTGGCAACTTAGTCCAGGTAATGCGTGCAAGAACCAAGAAATTACTCCTTTGTACTGGGATAATTTTTTGCCATATATATATATATTTTTGCAGATCAAGTGGCATCCAGTCTCTAGAATTTAGAGTTTATAATCTGGGAATTTATCACTTCAGACAGTTTGGCAGTCAAGGCAGAGGACTTCTTGTAAAAAATAAGAATTTTTTATTACGGAATTCACAAGTTTCAATGTCTGGTTATAATTTAAACAATCTAGTTCATGTAAGTCAGGTCAATAAAAGACAGACAATGTGTATCTTAATAACACTGTTGTACCCACTGTTGTACCCATGAAGTCAGAAAGTATTAGGAATATTCGACATTGTGTAACTTTAGCAACAAAGAAAGAAGTTCCCTAACTGCTTGGGTCTGTATAATAGCAAATTACATGGAAAGATTGACAAACAGTGTACAAGAAAACATCTTGTTTGGATTATTACAGACTCCTATAAAGATTGCGAGTATAAATTTCTTGGGGAGAGAAATAATTAAAATAATATAAGAGAAAATAAATAAATTAAAATTTCATAACACTTATTATTTATCCTTGTCTGTTTTAGCAGTTTATTATAGTGCTTGTTCATTATTTTCCATAAGAAATTATTTAATGGGATAGATATAAAACTACCCTCTATTCCTAGTAAATGAATAAGTCTTATACTCAAGTGACAATTACTTTACTTACTTGAGTCATAGTTCTAAATGCAAAATTTCAGTCAAGTATTTAAAAATTCATGTTGACAAGAAGTTATAAATGACTCTATATCCAGAAATTTATTGAGTCAATAAAAGAAAAAGACATGGGAATTTTAAGAGGTAAAAAGACTAAATAATAAGGAATTTGCAAATGTTTTTATGATTCTGCTGAGGGACATATTATGAAAAGTTGTGTGCAGTGTGGCCTGATTCTGTCATAGATTGCTGTATCTGATTTTATAAAAAGTCTATTTTGATTGAGAAATTTCAATTGATGAGTGCACATGAAATTATTCTCCTATTTATTTTCATTAATGACTGCCTCTTGAGACTTAGTCAAACTATCTTTTCTGCGGAGGACTTATCTCTCAAAACCTTCTTGATCCAGTTCTGTCACCTTTCAGTCACTTTCATTTAATAAAACCTTATTAAACCATGCTATTTAATATTTGTCTTGTGTTTCATTTATAGTTCCTTCTTTTCACACCTTACTTTTCCCTAGGTCCTCAGTTTAGGGCAAATGTGACAAGACCTACAATGGAAAGCAGGGGTTCAATTAAAGAAGTTGATGTAGTCTAATCTCACACACTTGCTTTCCTCTCTCTGTTGTGACATTTTGAAGCTAGAACTTGAAGGTCTGAGAGGGAGTAGTGAACACACACTTTGAGAGGATCTTGGTTTAAGCCCCTTGTCCTCACCTGCAGTGAGAATGCTTCTCCAGTGGTGAAGCAGTGCTTTGGATGTGTCTCTCTCTCCTCCTCTCTTTTCTGTTTCTTTTTCTTTTTTTAATCTTTATTTATTGGATAAAGATAGCCAGAAATCGAGAGGAAGGGGGAAACAGGGAGAGAGAAAAACAAGAGAGACATCTGTAACACTGCTTCACCACTCACCAAGCTTTCCCCCTGCAGGTGGGGACTAGGGGCTTGAGTCCAGATCCTTGTGCACTGTGATGTGTATGCTCAACCAGGTGCAACTCTGCCCAGCCCCTATTTTCTCTCTGTTTCTACAGAAAATAAAAAAAAGTGAGAGGCCAGGCGGTAGGCATGGCACGAGGCGCAAGAACCCGTGTAAGGATCCCAGTTCGAGCGCCTGGCTCCCCACTTGCAGGGGAGTCAGTGGCTTCACAAGAGGTGAAGCAGGTCTATAGGTATCTGTCTCTCCCCCTCTCTGTCTTCCCCTTCTCTCTCGATTTCTCTTTGTCCTATCCAGCAATAATGACGACAATAATAATAGCAACAACAATGATGAGTAACAAGGGCAGCAAGGGAGAAAAAGTGGCCTCCAATAACAACAATGACAACAACAATGATACATAACAAGGACAAGAAAAGGGGAAAATAGCCTCCACTAGCAGTGGATTCATAGTGCAGGCACTGAGCCCCAGCAATAAACCTGGAGGCAAAAAAAATAAAAATTAAATAAATAAATAAATAAGAAAACTGAGAAGCCAAAAAAGAGCCTATCAAGAACACTGGAGTTGTTCTACAGACAGAGCCCCAGTTTTAATCCTGGGGGGAAGGATTGGTTCAGCAATAAACAGTAGCAATTACTAGCTCCATGGATGCCAAGGTCCCGGTAAATATAATCTTATTTTCTGTATGAATAAGACATGTATTTGTTTAAGAATTTATTAGTGATTTAATAGTGGTTTACAGGACTATAAAATTACACAGGTATAGTTTCCCACTATTCCCACTACCAAGTTTATGAGTCCTCACTCCCCAATAATAACTACCATAGTTCTCACAAAGTCTTAGAGACAGTTTGGCTATTTTTTTGTGAGTTCATGTGTTTCAATACTTTATATGAAATACATTTATTTTTAAATGTTACAATTATTTTATTTTATAAATTATAGTGTGTTGTAGTGGT
The DNA here is from genome assembly GCF_950295315.1 of Erinaceus europaeus. Lineage (NCBI taxonomy): Eukaryota > Metazoa > Chordata > Mammalia > Eulipotyphla > Erinaceidae > Erinaceus > Erinaceus europaeus. The sequence goes on along the minus strand of NC_080165.1, from coordinate 73,327,023 downwards.
GACATTCTAGCATGATCATTAATAGATTTACTAGTTATCAAAAGATTTTTTTAAAAATTTTTCCCCTTTTGTTTTCCTTGCTGTTTATCATTGTTGTTGTTGTTGTTGCCGTTGTTGTTGTTGGATAGGACAGAGAGAAATCGAGAGAGGATGAGAAGACAGAGAGGAGGAGAGAAAGACAGATACCTACAGACCTGCTTCACAGCCTGTGAAGTGACTCCCCTGCAGGTGGGGAGCTGGGGGCTCGAACTGGGATTCTTACACCCGGTCGTTGGCACTATGTACGCTTAACCCACTGCGCCACTGTCCGGCTCCCAAAAGTTTATTTTTAATGATGTTGTTAGGGAATGAGTAATAGCATAATGATTATGTAAAGAGACTTTGAGGCTCTAAGATGCCAAATTCAGTCTCTAGCACTACTACTCTAGCTGAATAGTGCTCCAGTAAAAGAAAAAATAAAGAAATTAATTTAAATTGCCAGATTAGTAGAGGTTGACATAAGTTATAGGAAAACATATGAATGTTTTTAGGCACTCCTTAATATTATTTCATTAAATTTTTGCTCTCTATAGTATCTTCCTGAAATCTACAACTATTTATTGATAAGACAGTGCTGTGTATAGCTAAGTTTTAAGTCTTTAAAACTGTTAAATGATCAAAAAGATATCATCTGGATAGTATGCCTGTTTTATCATGCAAAAACCCCAGGATCAAGCCCCACCACTGTTTCACTGAGGGAAACTTCCCTGCTATAGTTTCTTTCACTCTCTTCCTCTGTCTTTTAGTCTCTCCTGCATCTCTCTTTCTGAAAATGTTGGCCAAAACCAATGAAGCTCTGGAAACAACTAGACCAAAATACAAACTGAATTTAATTTCTCTCCAACACACTGCATATTCTCATATGAAATACTGATTGATCTTACTCAAGATGAGAATGTGTTCCTCATAGCAATAGAGGTATTTGGAATCCTTCAACTGGCTATGCTACCAGGTAAAAGCCTGCTGCTTCAGGAGCACACATGTATGTTCATATATTCTCCATTATAATCACAGAAACCAAACAGCACTGATTATCTTGCAGAATTCTGGTGGAAAGGATGAAGAAGGACTAGAGTAACACTGAGGAATAATGACTAGAGTCCTAAAGAGAGCCCTGGACATTTGCAATGTCTTATCTGTACAAGTCTATTTCTGTTGCTGACCACTCAGCCATCTTGTGTTTTCACTCCATTTTATGTTCTGAAATTAGAAAATACTTAACATTTGGAGGTTTCTAGAGGGCAAGCATGATATACTATAAAGATCATATAAAATCATAGAAAATTTGATTAAGATTTTTAAATTGTGCTTTTGCTGTATTGGATGAATTATATTTTTAAATATTTATTTATTTATTCCCTTTTGTTGCCCTTGTTGTTTTATTGTTGTAGTTATTATTGTTGTTGTGACTGATGTCGTTGTTGGATAGGACAGAGAGAAATGGAGAGAGGAGGGGAAGACAGAGAGGGGGAGAGAAAGACAGACACCTGCAGACCTGCTTCACTGCCTGTAAAGAGACTCCCCTTCAGGTGGGGAGCCGGTGGCTCGAACTGGGATCCTTACACTGGTCCTTGCACTTTGCGCCACCTGCACTTAACAGCTATGCTACAGTGCAACTCCCAGATGAATTATTTAATCTTAGTATCCTCATGTATAAAAAGTAGCATGCAGTTGACTAGGCTTTAGTGATAAACAACTAATTTGCTATATGTAAAGTGTGTGTAATTTTGATTGTGTTATACTTTCATTGTTGATTTAATAGTTGCCTGCCTAAATAGAAGATAGCACATAAATAGTCCTACATAATACTTCATTTACTTGGGTATTTGAAAACTTATATCCCTTGAGTGTTTGTAAACCACAAAAGTTGCATCTGAAAGCTGATGAAGAATATGATTCTGTGAGTATACTATTTCAGTTCTAGCAGTCTGTTGTGTTACACCAGAAGATAAACATGATTTAGCCCATTTGTGATGGCATGTTGACAGGAAAAGCAAAGAAAGTTGATCTTCTTCAAAGATAGCCTTCTACTTCCTGAAAAGACTGTTTCAAGTTAATTAATCCCAAGATTAAGAACTCTACAATGTTTATTTATATAGTCTGAAACCTAATCTTCCTTAGCACAGGTCTCACTCCTTTCTCGAAGTTGTCATTAGGGCAGTACTTTTGTTCCTCAATACCTCTAGAGAGTCCAGACTTTCTTACTCCTCCCCCATGGCTCTCATTCACTGTTTGTAACTCTGGTTTATATAGAAAATTTTAGCACTGTAGTCCTCTAGTTCTGACATACTAGATACTATATATGTTTGCCTTTCTGTGCTTATGAAATTTCTGAAAGGGAAGCAGGGGTGAGTCATGGGTTTGTAAGGGTTTGGGGAGCTGTACAATCTCACATATGTGAGACTCCATCTTTTGAAGAAACAAAATAAAAAAGTGGAGAAGACAATTGGTGGCACACCTGGTTGAATGCACAAATTACCTATTCAAGGACCAGTGTTAAAGAACCCTAGTCTCCACCTGCAGAGAACTGAGGGAGGGAAAAGGCTTCATGAGTGGTAGAACAGTGCTGAAGTTGTTGGTCTCTCCAGTTCTGTCCCCGCCGCTCTTCCTCTCTCTGCCTCTATCAGATTAAAAAAAGAAGGGGTGAGGGGTGGGAAATGGCCACCGGCGGTGGTTTACTTTTTGTGTAGAAACTGAGCCCCAGCTATAACCCTGGTGGGAAATGGGGACATTAAACTGAATGATGGAACCTTGCTGTCACCCAAAGTCTCTTGGGTTTTTCTCAGTAGCTATATGTGATCACTTATTGCTCCAAAGTGAGATACGTTTTTTCGTTCCTTTTTTTTGAAGAACTACACTGGAAATCAGGAAAACTCTAATGTCTAGTGCTGTAAGAGAAAATAACATGAAGACGGTATAAAAAATAATTCCATAAGCCCGAAATTAAAATTTCATACATGAAAACAGAATAGAACATCAAATCTCTCAGCAGTTAGTGTATGAGACTTGAATAGGCTTCACCATGTTCCCTAAACACAATGAAGCAATGGTAATACATGGAAGTTTCAGTGACTATTAAAAACACTCCACCAGTTTTATTTTCTGAACAATTCAGTAGAGGGATATTTGAGAATGAGGTAACTCAAAAATGTCTTGGAATGTAGTCTTTGCTTTCCTACTCTTTTAAAAATATGATTAATAGAGACCAGCAAGAAATATCTTCTAGATACATGCCTGCTTTGCAATGTGTCTAACATCAAATTACCACAGGGTAGGAAGCCTCAGTGCTTTGGTGCCTTTCTCTTTCTCTATCTCTCAGTCTCTTTCTGTCTGAAAAAAAGTTTGGCCTGGTGTGGCAAAGCCTCATGATGACAACAAAAAACTAAATAAAATTCATGACAATAATAATTGTGATATAAAGAGCATGTGTTGCATGCACAACATACTTCTAGGTCCTCTTTACAAATTACTATATTTAATCTTCACAACAAATACAGGTGGGAAATGTTCAAATTACTATTTTTATTTATAAAAAGGAAACACAGATAAGACAATAGATAAGAGGGGTATAACTCCACACAGTTCCTACCACCAGAACTCCATATCCCATCCCCTTCCCTGATAGATTTCCTGTTCTTTATCCTTCTGGGAGTATGGACCAGGGTCATTGTGGAATGCAAAAAGTGGAAGGTCTGGCTTCTGTAATTACTTTCTCGAAGAACATGGGCTCTGGCAGGTCGATCCATACTCCCAGCTTGTCTCTCTCTCTTTCCCTAGTGAGGTGGGACTCTGGGGAAGTGGGGCTCTAGGACATCTTGGTGGGGTCATCTGCCCAGAGGAGTCCAGTTGACATCATGGTAGCATCTGGAACTTGGTGGCTGAAAAAAAGAGTTAACATATAAAGCCAAACACACTGTTGACTCATCATGAACCTGAAGGTTGGAATATTGCAGATGTAGATTTGAGGTCTCTGTTTTGTAGATAGCTAGTAGGCCTATTTTGGTTATATTCCAAGGGGCCCATGCCTATAGTTTTTTTTTCTTTCTGAGCCTGACATCTGAAATGCAGAGTTATTTTCTGGGGTGATGATGTCATGATTGGCAAAAGGGCTAGAAAGCTGGGTCAGGGAGAGGGTAGCTCCCAAATATGGGAAAAGTATATAAATATTGTTGATTGTAAACTCCATCTATATGATCTGATCTGGGGTCCATATTCAGCATAGGAGCGAACCTACTTAACCTCTGCATCCTTGTAGATCTGAGCTTGAATTCTTTGGTTATGAGTGGGAGCATTCAAAGCATGTTCACACTATTTTTTAATTTTATTTCATTTATAAAAAGGAAACACTGACAAAACCATAGGATAAGAGGGATACAGCTCCACACAATTCCCAACACCAGAACTCGGTATCCCATCCCCTCCCCTGATAGCTTTCCTATTCATTAGCTTTCTGGGAGTATGGACCCAAGGTCATTGTGGGTTGCACAAAGTGGAAGGTCTGGCTTCTGTAATTGCTTCCCCGCTAAACATCAATGTTGGTTCACACTTTTTTTTTCCCTCCAGGGTTATTGCTGGGCTTGGTGAATGAATCCACTGCTCCTGGAGGCCATTTTTTCCCCCTTTTTGTTGCCCTTGTTGTTGTAGCCTCACTGTGGTTATTATCATTGCCATTGTCGATGTTGTTCATTGTTGGATAGGACAGAGAGAAATGGAGAGAAATGGGGCTCGAACCGGGATTCTTAGGCCGGTCCCTGTGCTTTGCGCCACATGCGCTTAACCCACTGCGCCACCACCCGAACCCCGGTTCACACTATTTTTTAAGATGAGACTCACTTAAGAGTCACAAAGGAAAATGATCCTGCTCAAATTCACCGCTGTTTTTATTTCCCTAAGTAACCCAGAATCAGTTTTTACAGTATCATATGCATGGATACTACATAAGACTTGTATATATGAGATGCCTAGCTTGATCCCCAATTCTACAAATACCATAGTTATGTCCTAGTTTTGGGTTCCAAGTACTGCTCTCATTAAATAAATAAGTCATTAAAGTTATTATAAAGTATTGTCATCTGTATTATAATGCACAGTTGAAATACTTTCTATGATTTTTCTTCTCCAAGCCAGAAAAATAAATGATTTTTTTTTCACAGGTAGATAGTAGGTGTGTACAGTTAAATACTGATTTGGGGGAGAGGTGATTGTATTCATCTATATAGCTTTCCTTATAATCACAAATTTGATCTTCTATTTAATCTTCCTTTTCCCCCATAAAGTGCCCTGATGTAGCTTAGTTTTCTTTGTTTCTTTTTGTTGTTGTTTAGCTCCTAGAAAGGATAATCGAATACCAATGATATGTCTTTCTTGGTATCTTGGCCAAGTTATAAGAAGCGCTATTATCCCTAAACTATAATGTGGTATTACATTTTCAGTTAGCAGTATTAAACATAAAGCTTGATCAGAGATTTGTGATTTCTCTTTTACCTCTCTTGGATTAAAGTTTAGCCATCCTAAATTTCTTTTTTAATCTGTGAATTTCTTATAATCTTGATTTTTAGCAAAGGCTGTGTTACTTCTTCCCAGCATATTCATGCTACTAGATTTTTTTTTGTCCTACTCCATCATTAATTAAATATCTCCATAACATTTCTTCCCCTGTTCTTTTTCTTCCCCTCTGCGTTTTTCTTCCACTTAGGAACCCTGTGTTTCCCTATGGTCTCACATATCCTAGTCTACTTCAAGCAGTCTGCTATGCTACGTTCTTCTCATTCTTTAGACAAGAATCTCCAAGAGAGCATGGCATTTGATTTATTTGCTAGCACTTTAGCTTTGAAGTGGTTCAAGGAACATAGGAAGGGGCTGACACATTAACTTAAAAAAGGAAAAAAAGTAAGGGAAGAAGGAAAGGAAAATAAGAGAGAATGAAGTATTTACCTGCAGGTAAATAGGTTAATAGGAAACTTTGAATACAGGCCATAACAATGTGCAATGTGGCCCCCATCAGAGCTAAACGTGGTCCTGTGGGGGGCCCACAAATGGGTCTTTTTTGTTGTTCCTGATAGAGATGACCTATAACAATGGAGAGAGCGGTTTATTTGAGGTCTAGGCCCATCATGTCTGTTTGGGAATATCAGGACTCCCCGAATAGGGCCCCAGATGATGGGGTGGCCTAATAGTGACTAAAGAGTCATCATTAAAGTATGCCAGTCTCTTGCTCTTATTCAGCTTTTTCAGTCCTTGCTTTGCTAAGGTTAGCTTTGGAGTGAGTGAGAGAACTGTAAGAGGAAGTAGGTGAGGAGGGTATCTAAGTCTAATTAGGTACTATTTCATTAGGAACTTTATACTGACTCTCCAGACTACTGTGTACTTTTGCTTTCAGGTATATATTTTGCCCTAGTTTATGGATACGTGTGAATATATGCTCTATCTCACGGGACCTGGTCTATATCTAGGTTTTGGGACTTTGTTAGGAAGTGAACCTCCTGGAATGGAATTAGAGAATACTATGAAAGGAAACGTCTCACCTGCGTAATGAAGCTGAAGGGTTATCATTCCACACCTGCAGTCTCTGGACACAGTCTGCAGTGAAGCATGCTGAAGTGATACTTGTTGTTTATTTTTTTATTCTTTTGGATTATTTCCCTTAACATAACCCATCCCACTATGATCTATGTTGCAATAAGAGGCAAGATTTTATCTTTCTTGTAGATGTGTAATATTCCATAGTGAATATATAGTACAACTTTCTTATTCACTTATCTGTCATTGAATATTGGCTGTCTTCATATCTTGGCTCTTAAAATAGGTTAACAATGAAGCATAAATATACATGTCTTTTAAGTTTACTGTTTTTGTGTTCCTTGGGTAGATGCAAAAGTAAAAAAAATGAAAGACCTATTATTGATAATTTTACTTTAAAAATATCTTTATGTTAGCTAATAATTTTTTTATTTCCTAAAGAAAAGGAGACAAGAGACACATGGAATTTTAAGTACACAAAAATAATGATATAATACTAATAAAGACAGTGGTAAGCATTTCTTTATTTCTTACCCTATTCCAGGTACTTTGCCAAAAATTTTACCTTAATTATCTCATTTAGCCCTCAAAGTAACATTCTAAGGAAGATTGAATTATTATCTACATTTTACAGGTGAGAGTTTTCATAATGGGCAGAGGATTCACATGACTTTCCCTTGACCATATAGTACATGGTTAATCTGAGATTCAGATCAAGTATGTATGCATTTAAAAACTACACCTTAAACAGAATATGCTATGATTATAGTAGTTGATAAATAATCACTCTCTGAAAATAAACTAGAAATTATTTCTAGAAACAATAGAAATAGATATCTAGAAAAGGAAACATTGGCTGTTGATAATACCAATGTATTTATATAATGTTGAAGAGACTCCAAGATTATGTACAAAGGCAAGCACATTTTCCATTCTATTCAGCTCACTCTCAAAGGCAGTTATAGATATGTCCACAACAATTATGGAGAAGCTCAGATTACACTAAGGATTTAGATAACTTTCTTTCTTAAAATATTTAGGTGTAGTTTAGAGGTGCATAAAATATGATAAATGAGTCATCATTATCATTTTATGTATTTGTAGATTGAACTGTTACCTTTATTACCTTTGCATGTATAGTTAACCAAGATAAAACTGTTTAGAGTCTTTACTTTTATTCATTGTTTTCAAGGTACATCATTGAAAGATTGAGCCTATTATATATTTGTGACTTTACAAAATTTCCTCTTGCAATTCATTGACTATAAAATGAAAATCTTATTTTTGAAGTCATTCAGTATGATAATTGCTGTTCTGTTTGATTTCAAAATTAAGTAAGTCTGCTTTCCCCCCCCCTTATGATCAAGACAGAAAGGCAGAAAAGTGAAGAGAAAGTGAAGGGGACTATAGCACCCGTCTCCTTAAATGTGGTGGGGAGCCTGGGTTTCCCCTATGGCAAAGCAGGACACCATCTAAGGATCTATTTCATTGGTTCAACTAAATATGCTTTGACATCAGTCATTTTCAGATTTTTTCTGTTAACTGTATTTAAATTTATCTGCACAGTCAACCCAGATATGAGGACAGCAATTTATGTAATATTTAGACCTTTCTTCTATTTCATTTTCATTTTAATCTTTCCATGCATTTAAAAGAAAATCATGTAGTTACTGTCATCCTGATTTCAAAGAGGTGTAAGTAGTAATGGTTCCTATATAGAAGCATATCTGAGTGCTCAATGAATCATTATACTTTGTCTCAACTCTTTTCTGAGCTCTACTTGTAAATCACTGTAGTTTCAAAATTTTTACTAAGATATCTAGAAAGTTTCAGAAATTTAGTATGTTTTCAAAGATGAAACAGTAAAACTGTTTCTTTCTAATAAGTCCCATTCCAAATTTTTATATCTCTGTAATTTACAAGATTGCAGAAGCTATAAACTCACTATTTTATCTTTTCAATAATTCAAATTTTTCAGCTAACTCATCATAACCCATCAGGATTCTCTTGAAACCTGAATTTCCTCCTTTCTTTCCTTTTTTCTTTCTTTCTTCCTTTCTGTTTTTCTTTCTTTCTATCTTTCTTTCTTTCTCCCTTTCTTTCTTTCTTTCTTTCTTTCTTTCTTTCTTTCTTTCTCCCTTTCTTCCTTTCATTGAAGTGGAATTGGTGTATAACATTGTATAGGCCTCAGATACATGTCATTATATATACATATCTACATTTACTACATAAGACATTTATCTACACAAATTTCATAGAGTAATTTTGTCCATCTCTAAAATTCTTTCTTCCATCAAAGACTAAGCTGTTCATACCTGAGCAATAACAGAATGTGCTGTTTTTCCTTTCTAGACACTAGACTCTATGTAGAATTTTTTTCTCTCTCAACTGTAGACAGAATGAAAATGTAAATTGGATTATGTCTCTTCCTTGCTTAATATACTCAATTCTCATCCTACTGTGAAGAAAAATCCATGGAATTTGCCATGTGTAATACCATGACCTTTAGGGATCTGGCCATGGTCATATATGCATCTTCACTTGCTTCACTTGTGTTGCTTCAGCCCCTTTACCTTTGTGCTGTTATTCAGTTATTTCAGTCATTTCTGCTCAGTGCTTTTGTACTTGCTACTCCTTCTGTCTACAATAGTCCCTCATAAAATATCTGCATAGTTTTTACCCTCATCCTTTTTATATATCTCTAGTAGTTATATCTTTTGTTTAAACCTTCTTCACAAGGTGGATGTGTTCCAGGTAAAGTATTTCTGGGATAATTTAGATATAAAATAACCCTCCCATGTCCCTAATTATTTTCTTACCTCTTACTCAGTGGCCATAAAAACTGTTATTACGTGGCATGTTTGCCTGTACATTCACCCATTGGTTAGGGACTTCTCATATTTAATATAGTGTCCTAAGTGTCCACAACACAACTGCATATATAGAATTTTTTCAATATTCTGGCCCAAAAGTGAATTGATGACTATGAAATATATAGCCTGAACATACTGGATCCTCAGAAATGTTAGGCATAGTCCCTATAACCCCTTTTAGTGCTGTACATTAGAAAATAGTGTCATGATACTTCCCTGTGGCTCCAGGACTCAATTCCAGGTCACACACATGACACCATATGCACCCTACTGGGTGTGCAATCTTCTCCTCTCTTCCAAATCATTTATATTCTTTATTAATTTGGCTCCAACACTTTAAATTTATTAATATATTTATTAATATATTTCACATTAGATGTATTATATTGTTTTCATTCTACCTATGGGCAAATTAGAAATTGAAAGATGAGTAACTTGTCTAGAATTATACAACCATTGAGTGTAAATGTGACCTAAACTCAATTATATGTCTAATAATCAAATCACATGATCATTTGATAGAAAACATGGATCTGACTAATATCACTGCTGTGCCTTTTTTTTCTCACTACATTATGTTTATGTCTGTGAGAAAATAAAAGACATCAGAGGAGGCTCATTTTTTGATCCATGATATCTGTTATAACAGAATCAGATATGTTCTAATATCCAGCATCATTTTACTAGGTTCCATATTCTTCCCAAACTGTTGCCAAGATAGTACCTTTAACACTTTTGAACACTTTTTTTTGTAGGTTAAAATATTTCTCCAACTTTTTTATCTTATTTGTTATGAATGGTTGTTATACAGACTTATACGAAACAGTCTATCTTACAAAAATTCATCAAGCTTAAGTTGAAAACATCTTTCCTTTTTTTTTTTGGTATTAATTGCAGTTCTACGGGAGCTGTTTTAAACATTAGAAAATAGATATAATAAAGGAAGCATATATAGCTGGTAGAAGAGAAGGGCAGACTCGAGAAAGAAATGGTTGGAAGGACTAGTAGATGAAAGAGAAGTTGTGAAAAGATCTGAGTAGTGTCCTTAGTGATAAAGTTGACTCTGCAATGCTTCTCTTCAATTTGTGAAGTGTCCTGAACCACTGTGAATGGCAAAAGGAACTGCCTGAAACAAAACTAGGAAAGAAGACAGCTACAAAACTATGCAAATACAGAGAGGAGTTCAGCCTACAGTAGACTGCAAGGTGTACAGAAATGAAACTAATGAAAGAAAACAGAATTTAACAGAATTTAATTTGTCCCTTAATTGGGACAACTGAGGAGGTCAATACAACATTGTTATTCTGTGAGAGCAGGGATTTAATACTGCACTGCTTTAGGGGACGATAAGAAACTCGTTTTCCTTTTTGCTTATTTTATTCTCTAAGAGATGCCATTGGCACCTAAGTGTTTTGTTGCTGTTAAGGCTTTACACTGGAGGATTTGGAATATTAACATCTTCTGCTGTGGAAGTGCAAAAGGGGCGGGGTAGTAGCTGCAGACCCTGTAGAGTAAGGCACCTGGAAAACCTTGAGTCCTTTACTGAATTTTTAATACAGATCTCTAGTGGTTTGTTGGGCCTGAAGATAAACTAAAAATGCTGAGAAAAAAATCAGATTGAGGTTATTTGAGCAAATTACACTCTGGAGTTTAATGCTGCATTCAAATGTACAATGAAAAATATTTTCAGTATTTCCTAAAATTGACACAGTTGTGTCTGTTTCTTTTGAATATACAAACTATTACTATATTTCTTAGTTTATAGACTATTTTTATTGATTTCTCATATTTGTTTATTTAGTTGACATACTTAGGAACTCACTAGATGCTAGTCAAGGTTTCTGGTGCTGATAATATAATGATGAACAAGTGTTAAGATTGTTCATAAAAATTTCATATGTATTGGCTGGGCAGAGGCACACCAAGTTAAATGCACATGTTACCATGCACAAGGACCTGGGTTCGAGCCTTTGCAAGGGCTGTGCTTCCTTAACCATGAAGTGAATCTGTACGTGTCTTTCTTTCTTTCTCCCTCTATATCTCCCTCCCACCCTCTCAATTTCTCTATGTCTTATACAATTAAAATTAGGGGAAAAATGACTGCTGGGAGAGGTGGATTTGTTGTGTAGGCACCAAACCCCAGTGATTAACCTGGTAGCGGGAAAAATAATTCATACGTACAAGGCTGGCAATTTAGTTCCCTGGAGGTAGAGCCTGCTTTACCACACATGTGGCCCAATAAAATTTTACTGTACTGGGTGAAGTATGGGTGCTATAGTTTTCTTTGCTCCCTCTCTCTCTCTCTCTCTCTCTCTCTCTCTCTCTATCTATCTATCTATCTCTTTCAATCTTTCTGTCTCTGAAAATTTCATTTCATGTGGAAAAACACTAGAGGTGATAAAACCGAGTTCACATATACAAATAATTATTGAACATTTAAACAAAATATGTTGATTTGTTCATTTAAAAGTAAATAATTAAAAATCACATGGATTTTAGTGATATGGTATGCATTAACACTGTCTATACCTGTGGATATTAGAATAAGGTGCTTTTGGCTAAGAGGTGTGTTAAATGAAGAAATATATAGTTTTTGTTTACCACTTCATTCTCTGTATCTCACTATAAAAACAACAGAGAGCCAGCAAAGTGGTTTATCTAGATAATGAACTTCCATTGTCATGTGCAGAACCCAAGTTTAAGTTCAATCCGCACTGCATGGAAGGAAGTTTCAGTGCTATGATTTCTTCCTTCTCTCTCTTTCTCTGCCTCTTTCTAGCTGTGAAAGTTAGTTCACAGTGGTGAAATCTTGGATGACTTCCCTCTCCCCCCAAAATAGAAGCACTCTATTTTTTCTCCAAAAGAAAGTAAAAATTCTTGTCAACAAGAGCAGAATCTAGTTTTAGGACTTGTATGTAAGTATCCAAGGGGATATTTTCAATACAAATTCCTGAGTCTATTTGCTGAACCATGAAATCGGATGTTTGAAATAGACTCATCTTTTGTATTTCTAAATCTTCTTCAGCCATTTTTTTATTACAATATTTTCACAAAACATGTACTTGGAAAGTGGTTTCTGGTGCATGTCAAGGGACTTTGATAGTAGCCCTGTCCTCTATGACCATACCACCCTGAACAAGCCTGATCTTGGAAGCTAAGTTGAGTTGTGCATGGGTTATACTTGGGAGATAATAGTCCTGTGATTCATATCATTTTTGAAAATGACTTAGATCAGAAACCAGTAAAAAGCTCTCCATGGGCCAAGTCTAACTCACTTCTCAGGAAGAACAACTTTTGTGTTTTTATTTATTATTATTACCAGAACATCACTCTGCATTGACTTACAGTAATGCTGGAGATTGAATCTGGCACCTATGAAATTCAGGCATGAAAGTATACTGCATCAGCCACTGTGATATCTCTTGATCCAGCATTTGAATTTTTAAAAGACTGAAGGAGTTACTGGAAAATTGAGTAGTGTTTACACCACAGTGCAGAGGACTTGCACTTGAGAAGTCCGAGATTCAATCTCTGCACCAGTGGTAGCCAGAGCTCTGTGTTACTCTGGTTAAAAATTTAAAAAAGTAAAATCAAAAGGAAAATGTTATTTGTAATGCATACAAATTACTTTCAGATTATATTTCAGTGTGTGCAAATAAAGCTTTATTGGACCATAGTTGACTTCAATTGTATTATCTATGACTGGTTTTGCACTACAGTAACAAAGTTGAAATCAAGACATCCTGTATTCTCAAAGCTTAAAAATTTACATCTCATCCTTTACAGAAAAAATGTTCCCACCCTTATGATAGGAATATTCTTTTCATATTTCAACATATATTAATCTTAGAAAAATAGTAAGAGGATATACTTATACTCCATTAGTTCTTGCTACTATGGAAAATGGACCAAACCTAGCAAGGTAAAATATAATAAGGAAGAGTGTGAGGAAATTATGAGAAATTACCTATTTATACATGTAAAATTTACATAGGACATGAAGAAATCTAACATATAAATCTCACATATACAGAACTAGAAATATACATGCAGTATATAAAAGAGGGAATTCAAATATTAGACCTATATAATTAATTTTGGTTTGAGGTATCCTATTTGGAGAATTTAATCAATATTTGAAGTATTTACAGAGGGATTTGGTAGGATAATGAAAGCATATAAAGTCATACCAGATGATAAATTATTTAGCTTAGAGAAAAGAAGATTTTAGGGGTTATAGCAGATAATATACATCAAACATTTGCATGAATGTGATGTGGGGAAAGTATTTGATTTATTCTGTGTGAACCAAAGAGTTAAATTCAGATATGGTGGTAGAGAGTTAAGGTATATGGGCTCAATGTAAAAATATATGCATCACTATTGTTCAAATACGGAATTATGTGCTTCACACTGTTGTTTTTTTATTTACCTGGAAAATGTAGGAAGAATGCTGAATCTGGACAGTGTTGATGGTATTTGAGAATCATAAAGGAAAAAATATATATATCAACACTAAGTGTCACAGGCAATAATTCCATTATGTCATGCATGCATTAATATTCCTTGTGGATTTGTTGATTATTGACAATTTGCAGAAGGAAAAAATATATATATCAACACTAAGTGTCACAGGCAATAATTCCATTATGTCATGCATGCATTAATATTCCTTGTGGATTTGTTGATTATTGACAATTTGCAGAACATTGTCCCTATGTATACACACACACACACACACACACACACACACACACACACATACATAGCACATATATACTTATTTATTTATTTAAGTTTTTTTTTTTAATTCGGGTATAGAGAGCTCACCTGGTAAGGCATCTGCTTTGCCAAGCACTTTGCCTATGTTCAAGTTCTAGCAAACAACATGGAACTCCATGGCGCTGGAAGAAACTGTGGTGGCTCTTCTTTGTCTGGTGCCTCTGCCAGTATCTGTCTATCTGAAAAAACAGTCTATCTGAAGTCATGAAATCATGCATGAGTGAAACTTGTCTCTCTCTCCCTCTCCCTCTCCCTCTCCCCCTCCCCCTCCCTCCCTCTCCCTCTCCCTCTCCCTCTCCTTCCCTCTCCCTCCCTTTCCCTCTCCCTCCCTCTCCCTCTTCCTCTCCCTTGCCCTCTCCCTCTCCCTCCTTCTCCCTCTCCCTTGCCCCCCTCTTTCTCTCTCCCTCTCTCTCTCTCTCTCACACACACACACACATACACACACACACACACACACAGAGACACACACACAAACACAGCATACACACACATTTCATAGGAGATATATAGAGTTTCATATGAGAAATGAATGAGAAGAGAGAGAGAGACTAACAGAGAGAGAGAGAGAAACTAGAGTACCACTGTGGCTTGTGATCATATCTGGACCCTTAGGTATACACTACCATTTGTGCTACTTAGTCTCATGAATTTAGTTTAAAATACATGCAAGATCTGTCCCAACACTGTGTCACAGGGAATAATTCCATTGTGCCATGCATGAATTGATATTCCCTGTGCATTTCTTAAGTACTGATAATTTGTAGAACATTCTGTTTATAATTGTGAAGGATAATGTGTGGCTTGATGGAGACAAATAAACTTTACAGACAAGATATAAACACGTTAAGATATCAGGACTAGTGATAAAGTCTGAAATTCTGTACTCAATTAAAGATAATACAATCAGTAAGATTTAAGAAAGAAGATGGATTCACAATTTTGAACATTGTTTTAATTTGGGTAGGAGGTAATAAGAACTCTGGATCTAGATAGTGAAAACCTGAACAAATGCCAATTAAACAAGACAATAGAAGACATGTATGGTGGGAGGAAAAACAAAACTTGTTGGAACAATAGACTCAGCATCTTAGGAGCATCTACTATAGGAATCTACTATAGGAATCTGTAATATTGAGTTTACAGAGATGAATAAAATAAAAATCACTACCATCAAGGCACAAGAAAATGAAAGTCAATGTCAATACCTCTCTTACAGTAATTTAAGTCCTGGGCAATTCAGTCAGAAGGTGAAGTACTGGAAATATTTTAGGGGGCTGGGAAGTGACACACCAGGTTAAATTCACATAGTACAAAGTGCAAGCACCCATGTAAGGATCCAGGTTTGAGACTTGGCTCTCCACCTGCACGGGGTGAGGGGTGCGGTTGCTTCATAAGCAGTGAAGCAGGTCTACAAGTGTCTCTCTGTCTCTCTCCCTCTCTATATCCTCCTCCCCTCTCAATTTCTCTTGGTTCCTTCCAAAAGAATTTTTTAAAAAAAATGGCCACAGGAGCAGTGGGATAAACATGAAGGCAATAAAATAAAATAAAATAAAATAAAATAAAATAAGAAAAAAATTAGACTAGGGAGTCAGGCAGTAGCACAGTGAGTTAAGCTCACATGGCACAAAGAGCAAGGACCAGCTTAAGGATCCCAGTTTGAGCCCATGACTCCCCACCTGCAAGGGAGTCACTTCACAGGCAGTGAAGCAGGTCTGCAGGTGTCTATCTTCTCTCTCCCTCCTCTCTCCATTTCTCTCTGTCCTATCCACCACCACCAACAATAATAACTACAATAATAAAACAACAAGGGCAACAAAAGGGAATAAATAAATAAATAGATTTTTTAAAAAATTAGACTCGGTTCCTTTAGCTTAAAAATCTAAATGCTCATTCAACAAATATTTATTGAATTTCTGCATTGTTCTACTTTGTTGGGATGTATCAGTAAAGATAATAGGGCATTCTTGCTAATTAGAATGGAACTCAATGCATTATTATCATTGTTGTGGTGGTAGTCGTCGTCATCATTATCGTTACTTTTTATTGTTACCTCATCTTTCTACAAATGTAAAACATTACTTACAGTGTCTGGGTGGTGGTGCACCTTGTTGAACAAGTTACTATACACAAGAACCTGGCTTCAAGTCCATTGTCTTCACTTGCAGGGTGAAAGATTTGCTAGCAATGAAGCAGTGCTGCTGGTGTCTCTCTCACCTCTCTGTTTTTATTTCTACCCAATAATCAATCAAGAAAATATTAAAATCATGTAAAATATTACTTGATTGATTTACAGACTTTGAAATGAAAAAATTAGTAGAGAAATATGTTTGGAGATTTTTCAGAAGGACGTTTACAGCCCTGACTGAATGAAATAACATGAAGATCTCAGTAGTGTCTCTTTAAACCTGTGCTCCTTTCTTGAGCAGCATTCATTTTCTCATCACCCATTGCATTTGTTTTTGTTTTTGAGCACCTGTGAAGTTTAAACTGGGAATTTCATCCTTTGTGTCTCAGCTCTTATCACTGTAAAGTCTCGTGTAAATCTGTATTGGCTTCTTCATACAAATAAAATGCAAATTGTATCCTTCCCACAGCTAAACACTTATCTCAGTGAAATCAGAACAAATATTTGAAGGTTAAAACCAAGATTCATTGCATAGCAGAATAAAGAGAAAAGCATTGGATGCAACATGAATTTTTTCCACTGAGATAAATTAGAAATACAAGCCAAAAAATGCAATAGAGAGAAAAATACTTCTCATGCCACACGCTAGATTTTGATAACTAGAGCCAGACATCAGACTTTTCAGTTACTTTTCTTTAACATTTAATCCCAAGCCTCTGATGATCTCTCACTGTTAAAAGTGCCATATTAAATTTCACAAAGGTAGTCAAGTTAACTCTGGTGTCCAGATACAAGGACTGTCTAACTGAAAGTGCCCTTCTTGTCAATGCAATAGAATCTAATTTTCTATGCATTGGCAAATGAGCAGCTTATATTTTGCTTAATCTTGCCTTTTTCCTGTTTAAATGATGCCCCTCCAGCCCTAGTCTTCATATTTTAACTTAATGAATCTCTGCATCTTACACTTCAATCAGTTGCTTTAACCCATAAATTAAACATCAGCGCATTATATTCCATTGCCTTTTTAAATTATCCTTCATATGTGAAAGAAAGTAAAATAACCATCCTTTTGCATATCACTATTTTATAAAATTTTAAATATACTGGTAACTTTTACAGCATAACTGATACTCTTTCCAGTTTTCTATGTATTATGATATGGAGTTAAAAGCATTAACTACCATGTAAATCATTATTGTCTCAATAAAATTATTTAAATTTATTAATCTATGAAGGGATCCATAGACTGAGAAAGGCATTTCTTTTTTTTAATTTTATTTTTATTTTATTTATTCCCTTTTGTTGCCTTTGTTGTTTTATTGTTGTAGTTATTATTGATGTCGTTGTTGTGGGATAGGACAGAGTGAAATGGAGAGAGGAGGGGAAGACAGAGGGGGAGAGAAAGACAGACACCTGCAGACCTGCTTCACCGCCTGTGAAGGGACCTGCCTGCAGGTGGGAAGCTGGGGGCTCGAACCGGGATCCTGACGCTTGTCCTTGAGCTTAGCGCCACCTGCGCTTAACCCGTTGCGCTACAGCCCGACTCCCGAGAAAGGCATTTCTAACTCAGTAGTGATTTAAAATCAATATTCCTCCACTCATTGCAGAATCATTTGTGCTGTTTGAATAGCTCCAGTGCTTCTTCTGACTCCCCTTTGATCTCTTATGGTATCCCCTAAGAGAGAAAACTTCTACATAACTAGATGTACTAAAAATATTCAAGAAAAAATTATCTATCAAACATTATTCCTTCATATAATGTATTTTCATAATTATGTGTATTGTCTTGGTATATCTTGTGTTTAAAAATCTAATTTTAAAAGAGTCTTGTTAAAAGTAATCATGGGGGTCAGGCAGTGGCTTACTTGGTTGAATGTACATAGTATTACCATGAGCAAGGACCCAGATTCAAGCCCAGTGTCCCCACCTGCAGGTGTGTGTGTGTGGAGGGGGTTTCTTGAATGGC
This sequence comes from Erinaceus europaeus, assembly GCF_950295315.1. Taxonomy (NCBI): domain Eukaryota; kingdom Metazoa; phylum Chordata; class Mammalia; order Eulipotyphla; family Erinaceidae; genus Erinaceus; species Erinaceus europaeus. Next base: position 73,308,719 of record NC_080165.1, on the reverse strand, counting down.
ATAGATGTATTTCTCCCTTTCTATCTCTCCTTCCCTTCTCAATTTGTCTCTGTCCTGTAAAATGCATTAAGCAATAAAATAATCACTATTAGAGTAACTTGTGGTGCCAGAATCTTGAAAGTATAGGGCAATATAAGTATGGGAATTATTTCTGTTTGAGTATCTCATGAATGTGAAAAGTAAGCACTTTGCCAGTGTGTAAACTGAGTTCTAGGGTAAATCATTATAAGCACACATCTATCCATCACATCTCACATAGATATAAGTATCCATCTCATAGATGAGTTCTGATGTCCGATAGAAACTGCAATTGTACAAATCTGATTATCCCTTTGAGTATTTCAAGAATGAAGTATTCGATGTGAGTGGGCAGCTAAAATTTTCGCTTATATTCAAACCCTGTCTTCTTTTTGTTTACTTGATAGGACACGGAGAATTTTGAGAGGAGAGTGGAAGATAGGAGAGAGACAGAGAGAAACTTGCAGCATTTTCTTCACTGCCAGTCAAGGTGTGGAGAAGGGCTCAAATTCAGGTCTTTGTGCTTGGTAACAGGTGCATTTAACCTGGTGCTCCACCACCTGGCCTCCTCAAATCTTGGCTTTTATGTGATTGTAACACCCTAATTCTAGGATGGGGCTGATCAGGAACTTTGGAAGAAGAACTTCTCTGGGTCTTCATTAGCTCAGGAAGGAATAAGGGGATTTCATTTTAGATAATAGTAAAGTTTCCTAAAATTTTTGCTTCATGCCCTTTTGCTTTTGTTTACTAGCAGGATATTCAAAGCTAATGCAAAAGCCAGAGACATCTTCATTTTGGAAACAAACAGTTAAAAACTACAATTCCTGTATACTTACATTCCAGGGTATTTACATACAACTAGCGCATTCTAACCATTTGGTAAGGCAGGAGAAGTGTGAACTAGAATAACCTTTAAAATCTCTTTTTACAGAGATTCTTTGAAAGGTGAGCAGCAGGATGTGCACAGAGACAAATTAGTGGTGCTCCTTGCCAGGCTGTTTAAATTATTTTTAGGCAGGAGACATACTGTACGCACCAGGTTTTAGATGTGAGTAATTAATATGAAATGTTACCTCTCCCTTTGCCTGTAGTCACACACTTACTTATTTTTATTCCTTTACAATCCCTCACCTACTAATCTATGAATCCTGTCTCCTAAATAATGCATTTTTCTGTAGTTGTTTTTCCTGTTACATTTAGAAAGATGTAAATCCTTAAAAAGTAAACTGTAAGTCAGTATAATAGCCATGCCCAGAGATCACTAAGCAGAGTCTTCCTGGTGCCCCTAGCACTTTGACTCTCTTTAAATGGCAATTCACTAGTGTCTTTGTATGAATTTGGAGCAATTGTGTTTTTTTTTCAGTCCATTACATATTTACCGGGACTACTGGAAGCTTTCTAATAAACTTTCAAGTAGTAAAACTAAAAGCCTAAACAAAAGCAAATCAAAGTAAATAAATAAGAGCTGATATCAGAAATTATTCAAAGAATCATTTCCTTGGTATCTGAAGCAATTTCTGATCCCTTTCTTCTATCTCTGTATTTATTGCATTGCATAAGGATAACTTATATTAAAAATGAAGACCTTGAGGCTCTGCAATATCCTGGATCATGTAACAGAGTTACACACAAACACACACACACACACTACCAACTAAGACCTTTGATGTGTTTGAGGAAATTAACTTTATGAAAACATCATAGTTTTTGGTGGCTATAAATAGATCTGAGGAAGTGGAGTTGATGAAATCATGAAGGTATTATTTAAAATATCAAAACTAGGGGCCCAGTGGTGGCACAATTGCTTTAGTGCACATGTTACAGTGTGCAGGGACGTGAGAGCAATCCTTCAGTCCCCACATGCAAGAAGAAAACTTCACAAGTAGTGAACAGGGCTGCAAGTGTCTCTCTCCCTCTCTATACCCCCCTCCTCTCAATTTCTGGTTACAGCTATCAAATTAATAAAGAAAATAAAATAAATATATTAAAACTGTGGGCTGATATGATAGCTTACCTGCTTTTCAAGCACATAATGTAGATTTGAATCCTGCTCCCACTGTAATGGAGGAAACTTTGGTGCTATCAATCCTGGGGCTATGTTATGTTTGCTTGTCTCTTTCTGTTCCTTTGTCTCTATCTCTGTGATTTTATTTGTAAAAAGGTGGTCTGGAGAAGTGAAATCTCAGCAACAATATAAATCATAATAAGACATTAAAATAATACATATGTATAATTCAATCTATAAGCTGTATTCTAATAACTAGTTAATATAACATCTTCCTTCACTGATATACTCAAACTAAATTAGTCACCCCTGAGATTTGGAATGGAAACTGGAAGAAATGAAAAGAACCTGAGAGAACACTAGTACATAAGATTCTCAGAATGGGATTGCTATATATTTACATTGCCCATATATTAATAACAGAAAAAATTTTTAAATATGAAATTTCTGGTGATTTTAAAGTGACTCAGTATCACTTTGATCTAAATTGATACTTCAGTAAGTACTAGGTTTTAGAAGGTGGATAGGTGTTATTTGGGTATTTCATCCTTGACATCAATGGAATATCAATAAATTATGGGGTGTTCTGTGACTATGAGGTAATATACTACCCTATAAATAAATATATATATATTTTAACTATACTACAACACTGTATAGCTCTGGTTTATGGTGGTGCAGGGGGTTAAGCTGGGACTTTAGAGCTTCAGGCATGAATGTCTTTTGCATAATCATTATGCTATCTACACAACCTGAAAAATCAGTTTTAAAAGAATAAAAGAACTATGTTACAATCCAAAAAATAAAAAGAAGGCTACTTGCACAAACTGAAAAAATACAAAACAAAATAAAATAGAAGAAAAAGCATCTGTGATCTTGGAAACATTTCTACACCAGAATTATGATTCAGATTTCCATCATTCCTAACTTGGGTTACTCTTGTCTTTGCTTTCAAACCTTCCCTGACATATCACTAGCAGAGTAACCACAGGGATCCTATAAAAATATATCAATTTTTTAAATTTCTCCATTCAGACTCTTTAAAAATTTTATTAATGATTAAATATTGATTTACAAAATTACATGTTAACAGAGGTATAGTTCCATACCGTTCCCATTACCAACATTCTCAACCCCTAATCTCCCCACTACAAGCCACTGTACTTCTCCAAAAGTTGCAGATATGGACCAACCATTATCTCTACAACTATCTATCTACATTTGTACATAATTGACCCCTTTTTCTTCCAGGTCCAGTCTTCTCTTCCTCTCCAAGCCACTCATGACACCATTACTACATCCAAATGCCCCTTCTCTGTTCTTTCTCTCTGGGTGCTGATGGAGCTGGAGTTCAGGGCCCTCTTATCCTCTTCCTCCTATCACTTCTCTCCCACTGGGAGTATGGATCAAGATTATTTTGGGGGAAAATGTAGGAGTTCTGGTTTCTGTAACTGCTTCTCTGCTGGACATGGGAGTTGGCAGCCTACTTCTATCTTTCCCTAGAGGGCTAGAGCTCTGGAGAGTCAGGCTTCAAGGACACCACACTGCTGAGGCCGTCTGCTCAGAGAAGTCAGGATGGAATCATGGCAGCATCTGCAACTTGTTGTCTGGAAGGTGGCAGGACATAAAGTGAGACAAATGGTTAATGAATAGGAACTAAAAAGTAGGAACAGAGCAGATGAGATTAGGGATTTTAGCGTGGAAGAAAACTAGGAAGAAACATTTTAGGCATGTTTCTAGGGGTCCAAAACTATGGTATTTTTGCTTGAGTTTGATAGCTAGAATGAAGTTGGATATAAATATTGTCTAGGGCTCGGATGGTAGCACAGCGGGTTAAGCACATATGGCTTGAAGCTCAATGACCAGCTTAAGGATTCCGGTTTGATCCCCTGGCCCCCTACCTGCCAAGGGGTCGCTTCTCAGGAGGTGAAGCAGGTTTGCAGGTGTCTGTCTTTCTCTCCCCCTCTCTGTCTCCCTTCCTATCTTTATTTCTCTCTGTCCTATCCAAGAACAACAACAGCAATGACAATAATAATAACAACAAAGGTAACAAGAAGGGCAACAAAATGGGAAAAATGGCCTCCAGGAGCAGTGGATTCGCACCAAGCCCCAGCAATAACCCTGGAGGCAAAAAATAATAATAATAAATGTCTGATAAAATAATGTCAAAGTAGAGAAAAAGGCTAGAGAGTTGTATTAGGGCAGTGAGTAGCTCTCATTCTTGAAAAAAAAAATCTGTGGATAAAATTAACTACTTACCTCCCAGGGCCTATATATTTACTACCAGAGCCTGTGTAACCTCTAAGTCCTTATTGATTTGAGCTCACAGCTCTTGGTCACAGCTGGGAACACTGTAGGCTGTACTCATTTCAGTACCAGTCTTCCTGGAGTGTCAGAGCAGGATACCCCAGCCTCCCTTCAGAGACATGGGCAATTCTTATCATTGCTGCTTTATGATGAGGTTCTGGGAATTCCTACAAGAGAGCTTGTGATGACATTCTTGATGGAAGTGATCAGTGGTGGTGGAGAGAGGGATCCACTAGACGTCTAGGCTCATCATATTTATGTGGAAATCCAAGCATTACCTAACTAGGGCCCCAGATGAGGAGGAGGTGTGATACTGAACAAAAGGGCCATTATTAAGTGATCCAGTCTCTTGTCCTTATCCAACTTTGCAGTTCTCTCTTTATCTGATAACCTTAGACTTTCTCCCAGTTATTTAAACATAAAATATCATATATTGAATCCAATCAAAATTAGGTTTTTGGGATCTGTCTCCTTTGGGCCTTTCTACTAGGCTGTCAAGATAGTTTGGTTTAAGTCTAATCAATTAGAGAATTTATGATGCCTTATTTAGGCACTTAAACTAAGATTCCAGGTTTATTAGCTATAAGACTAATCACCAAAAACTACTGCATGCTATTACTTTGAAATATATAATTGTCCCTTGCTTATGGATACATATACACCTATACCCAGTACCTTAAGCCCTAGCCTATATCTAATATCTATAACTTTGTTAAATGATGTGGCATCTAACATGGATGTAGGAAGTCCCATATATTAGGAAAGATCTCACCATGTTTGAAGAGTTGTGAGGTGGACATATATCTCTGTATCTCTGGTTACAGTCTACATAAGCATTCACTAGCTGCATAATGTGGAGTGGCAGCACTATTAGCAATTTGGTTGAGATCAACAGAGGTAGTATGGTAATAAAGAATCAGAGAGAAGAAATATTAAGAAGTATGGGCATATTCCTAGAAGTTCCAGGACTAGGAAAAACGAGGATCTTAAATAGAATTAAAAGGGTTTCTTATAGTCTTAGAAAAAGTTGAGAATAGCAATAATTTATTATTATTATTATAACAAGGTCAGTTGGCGATTTGTTTTCTATGATAATCTAATGGTTAGCATCTATAGTAATATACTTGGCCTCACTATGCTTTGTGCCCATTTAGTGGTATCTGAACATCTTATTTTAAATACTGACAGGGCCAAATAGTCTTGGTCTGTCTGGCTTAAAGTTGTAGTTGACTTAGATGTTTAAAAAGCTATATGTGCAGATATATTTTTAGAGACCCTTGAACAATTTAAGCCCATTGTCAGCATTTCATCATCTTATATATCTTAGATTATTAAATACTTAGACTAGGGAGTCGGGAGGTAGCACAGCGGGTTAAATACTTAGACTAAAGCAAATATTTGTACTTAGTGCTATGGTCTATGTAGAGAACTTAAAGTACTAAATCTATCTCCTCCCCTGACATGTCACATTACTAGTGATTTATGAGACATTATAAATCAATAGAATTATAATGTCACACCTTTCCTGCCACTGAAAGTCTGTGCTCACCCCTGCCAGGTAACTACTATTTAGTTTTACACAGTATAAATATGGGTTGTTATTTTGTTTGTTTGCTTTTTTGTTTCAAGTATGGTGTTCAGTTTTCTAAATTCCACATGAGTGAAACCATCTGTGGTTTTTCTTTACTTCCTTGCTTACTTCATTAAGCATAATGTTCTCTAGTTCCACCTATTTTATCATAAAGGATGTAAAATCATCTTTTTTCAGGACACATTGGTGGTGTCTTCAATCCAGGGAAGTCTGGCCGGCATCCTGATGACACCTGGAACCTGGTGACTGAAAAGAGAGTTAACATACAAAGCCAAACAAATTGTTGAGCAATCATGGACCCAAAGCTTGGAAAAGTGGAGAGGAAGTATTAGGGAGGTACTCACTGCAAACTCTAGTATACTTCTGCTTTCTTACTTTGGTGCCATACTACAAACTCAGTCAATTTCTGCTTTGCGTTTCTACTTCTTTTTTTTTTTTTTTTTACATGCATAACATTCCCCAGATTCCCATTTAGCAATACCACCCCACTATTTCATTCATCATTTTTCATGGACCTGTATTCTCCCCACCCACCCACCCACCCCAGATTCTTTTACTTTGGTGTAATACTCCAATTCCATTTCAGGTTCGACTTGTGTTTTCTTTTCTAATCTTGTTTTTCAACTTCGGCCTGAGAGTGAGATCATCCCATATTCATCCTTCTGTTTCTGACTTATTTCACTCAACATGATTTTTTCAAGGTCCATCCAAGATCGGCTGAAAACGGTGAAGTCACCATTTTTTACAGCTGAGTAGTATTCCATTGTGTATATATACCACAACTTGCTCAGCCACTCATCTGTTGTTGGACACCTGGGTTGTTTCCAGGTTTTGGCTATTACAAATTGTGCTGCCAAGAACATATGTGTACACAGATCTTTTTGGATGGATGTGTTGGGTTCCTTAGGATATATCCCCAGGAGGGGAATTGCAGGGTCATAGGGTAGGTCCATTTCTAGCCTTCTGAGAGTTCTCCAGACTGTTCTCCACAGAGGTTGGACCAATTGACATTCCCACCAGCAGTGCAGGAGGGTTCCTTTGACCCCACACCCTCTCCAGCATTTGCTGCTGTTACCTTTTCTGATGTGTGACATTCTCACAGGAGTGAAGTGATATCTCATTGTTGTCTTGATTTGCATTTCTCTGACAATCAGATACTTGGAGCATTTTTTCATGTGTTTCTCGGCCTTTTGGATCTCTTCTGTGGTGAATATTCTGTCCAATTCTTCCCCCCATTTTTGGATGGGGTTATTTGTTGTCTTGTTGTTGAGTCTGGTAAGCTCTTTATATATGTTGGTTATTAAACTCTTATCTGATGTATGGCATGTAAAGATCTTCTCCCATTCTGTGAGGGGTCTCTTGATTTGGGTAGTGGTTTCTTTTGCTGTGAAGAAGCTTTTTAATTTGATGTAGTCCCATAGGTTTATACTTTATACTTTATACTTTATACGGCCAGACTTCCCTGGATTGAAGACACCACCAATGTGTCCTGGAGCTCAGCTTCCCCAGAGACCCATCCTACTAGGGAAAGAGAGAGGCAGACTGGGAGTATGGACCGACCAGTCAACGCCCATGTTCAGCGAAGAAGCAATTACAGAAGCCAGACCTTCTACCTTCTGCAACCCTCAATGACCCTGGGTCCATGCTCCCAGAGGGATAGAGAATGGGAAAGCTATCGGGGGAGGGGGTGGGATATGGAGATTGGGCGGCGGGAATTGTGTGGAGTTGTACCCCTCCTACCCTATGGTTTTGTTAATTAATCCTTTCTTTAATAAAAAAAAAATTAAAAAAAAAATCTTGGGGTGGGGAGACATAATGGTTCTGCAAAAGACTTTCATGCCTGAAGCTCTGAGGTCCCAGGTTCAATCCCCATCACATAAGCCAAAGCTAAGCAGGGTTCTGGTCTCTCTCTCTCTCGCTTTCTCTCTCTCTCCTTCCCTCCCTCCCTATCTTTCTCTATGTATCTCTTTCATAAAAAAAAAAAATCATCTTTTTTATTGCTGAGTGGTACTCCATTGAGTATATATGTCCCATAACGTCTTTACTTCTTTATCCAGTCATCTGTCAAGGGGAATTTGGCTGCTTCCAGATTTTGGTTGTGAATGATGCAGCTATGAACATGGTTCTATATATCCATTAAAAATAGTGTTATTATCTCTTTTGGATAAATGCCTACGAGTGGATATGTTGGACCATGGGTTATTTCCACCTGTACTTGTTTAAGGATTCTCCATACTGTTATACATAGTGGTTGTATGACTTTGCATTCCCACCATCAGTATAATAGAACTTATTTCTCTCCACAGCCTTTCCAACACTTATGCTCTCCTGTTTCGTTGATAAAGGCTATTCTCACAGGTGGGAGGTAGTATCTCAGTGTGGTTTTAATTTTTAATTTCTCTGGTGATGAGTGAATTAGAGCATTTCAGTATATGTCTGTGGGCCATGTGTATTTCTTCTTTAGAGAGCAGTCTATTCTATCTTCTTCTTCTTCTTCTTCTTCTTCTTCTTCTTCTTCTTCTTCTTCTTCTTCTTCTTCTTCTTCTTCTTCTTCGTCTTCTTCTTCTTCTTCTGATGATGATGATGATGATGATGATGATGATGATGATGATATTTTACCTCTAGGGTTATCACTGGGACTTGGTGCCTGCACTATGAATCTACTGCCCCTGGCAGCCATTTTTTTCTATTTTGTTATTATTCTTATAGTTCAATAGAACAGAGAGAAATTGAAAGAGGAAGACAGAGAGGGGGAGAGAAATACAGAGACCTGAAGACTTGCTTCACTTTGTGAAGTGACTCCCCTGCAGGTGGGGGGCCAGGAGCTTGAACTGGGATTATTACATTGGTCCTTGTGCTTTGTGCCATGGGCACTAAATCTGGTGTGCCACCACCAGGCCACCTTCTGCTCACTTTTTTATTGGGTTCTTCTTTTTCTTTTTGTTCAACTGTCTGAGTGCATTATAGATGTTTGATATTAATCCCTTTTCTGAAGTATGTTGTGTGAATATGTTCTCCCAGTTGCTGGGCTTCCTGTTTAACCTTATGGAGTTTCCTTTTGATTTATGGAAGCTTTTTAATTTGATATAGTCCCATTTATTCAATCTTGGTTTTGTTTCCCTTGCTTGCCAATAGGGTGAAGTTTCCAGTTATGTCTTTAGTGTCATTGTCATGAACTGTTTCACGTATGTGTTCTTCTATGTTTTTTATACTTTCGGGTCTAATATCCAGATCTTTTATTAATTTTAGGTTGATTTTGGTGTATGGTATTAATTGGTGATCTAGTTTCATTTTTCTACATGTGGCTGTCCAATTCTACCAACTTCACTTTTTAAAAAGACCTTTTCTACATTGGGCAGACTTGGCTCCTTTGTCATATATGAAGTGCTTATACATGTGTGGATTAAGGTCTGGACTCTCAGTCCTATTCCATTGTTCCAATACCATACGGTTTAAGGTTTAACTACTACTGCTTTGTAGTATAACCTAAATTTGGGTGTTGTGATGCCTACAGTTTTTCTTCTTTTTCCTTGAGTGTTTTTGCTATTCATGGTTTTTTTTTAAAATTCCACATAAATTTTTGAATAATCTGTTCAATTTCTTTAAAATGTGTCATTGGGATTTTAATAGGGATTGAATTGCCTTTTTTTTTTAGAATTGTCATTTTAATGACGTTTATTCTTCCAATTCAAAGAGGGAATGTTCTTCATCCTGTATTTCTTTTAACAGTGTCTTATAGTTTTCCTTTAAAAGATACTGTGCATCCTTTATTAGATTGATTCCTAGCTATTTAATCTCTTTGAATTCAACTGTAAATGGTATTGCATCCTTCTGTTTCATTTCCTCTGACCCATGATTGCATAAAGAAATACCCAGACTTGTGGGTATTGATTTTGTAGCCTGCTACTTTACTGAATTTATTGATGATTTCCAGTAGTTTCTTGGCAGAGTTCTTTAGGTATAATCAACATATTATCTGCAAATTATAATAGTTTACATTTATCCTTTCCAACTTAGATTCTTTTTATATCTCTTGCTTGACTGATTGTGATGACAAGGACTTAAACTCGATTAACAAACATTTGATAGAGCTTCTTTGTCCTTTAGATCCCTCCCCTATTTGCTTTGTTGTTCTTTCCTTTTATTGTGTTCTTAGTTCTAATCTACTGCTGCTCACCTTGCTTAGAATGTGTTTTCTTTTGCTTCCTCTTTTCTTATAGGACTCCATTCAGTAATTCTTGTAAGGTGTGGTTGATTGTGGCAAATTACTTTAGTCTTTGGATATTTGAGAAAACCTTTATTTCTCCCACATTTTTGAAGGATAATTTTGCAGGATACATTATTTGTGGCTGGAAATCTTTCACCTTTAGTACTTTGAATGTACTAAAGTGTCATTTCACTCTCTCTTTACCTGTAGGGTTTGTGAAGAGAAAACTGACAAAAGCCTGACAACTCTGCCTTTATGTGTAACTTCTTTTCTTTCCCTAGCAGCCTGCAAAAATTTTTCCTTGTTGTTGAGTTTTGATAGTTTTACAATAATGTGTCTTGGTGTTGGTCATTTTGAATCTATGAATGAACAGTCTTTCTCTTTAATAAGTGTGTTCTGAAGATTGCCTAGGTGAGAGAAATTCTCAGCTAAAAGTTCTCTGAAAATTATCTCCGGTCCTTTAACCCTGTCTTCATCCTCAGATATCCCTATCACTCTTATATTTGACTTTTTTGATTGAAACTGCAATTTTACAGAGTTGCTTCATTCTTTCTAAACCTTTCTTCTCTCTCATCTTTAAACTGACAAGAGTGTACTAACTGTATCTTCTAGATTGGAAATTCTTTTTTCTGCATGTACTTCCCAAGCCTTTGATCTGAGCTTGAATTGCACTCAGAGTATCTTTCACTCCCTGCAGTTCTGTTTGAAGGTTTTTTTTTCTTTCTCCATGCTTCCTAACTGCTTCGTGAATTCTGATTGAAGTTATTCTTTCAAGCTTTGTAGTGTCTTAGTGAATTCTATTCTGAGTCCCCATTTTTATGTCTTAATAGTAAAATTCTCTTTCAATTCTTGTGTATGTTTCTCCAAACTATGCTTAGATTCTTGGAGAGTCCTCAAAATGAGCTTTCTATTGTCTGTCTCTAATACTTTCTCTGTATCTGTAATTTCCTGGAGTTCCTCTGTTTCATTTCTATTCAACTGATGTGGCATCATACTTAATTGTTCATTGCTATATCTCTGCTTATGCATTTATTGTTCTGGTTACTACTGGCCAGCAAGTGGTACTATTACGATCTCTAGCCTTCTATTTATTTATATGTTGAGCAGCTGGGGGCTGGGATAAGGTGTTTTTTTTTTTTTAATAAAATGGAGATATTGATAAGACCATAGGATAAGGATAAGAGGGGTACAATTCCACACAGTTCCCACTACCAGAACTCCCTATCATATCCTCAACCACCTCCCTTGAAAGCTTTCCTGTTCTTTAGCCCTCTGAGAGTATGGACCTAGGGTCATTATGGGTTGCAGAAGGTGTAAGGTCTGACTTCTCTAATTGCTTCCCCACTGAATATAGGCATTGGTAGGTCGATCTATACTCCCAGCTTTTCTCTCTTTCCCTAGTGGGGCAGGGATCTGAGGAGGTGGGGATGTAGGACATATTGATGGGGTCCTCTGCCCAGGTAAGTCAGGTTGGCATCATAGTAGCATCTGGAACTTGGTGGCTGAAAAAGAGTTAAGATATAAACCTGAACAAATTGTTGACTAATCATGAACCTAAAGGCAAGAATATTGCAGATCAAGATTTAGGAGGTCTCCATTTTAGAAAAAGCTGGTTGGTCTGTTTTAGGTATATTCCAAGGGACTGATGCAAAATGTTACTTTGTATGATTCTGATTTGTAATCACACCTCAGGGGGTTGTTGTTGGGCTTTAGCTGTGTTCATATAAACAGGACATACTGCCATTTAGTTTAGCAGTTTGGCTCTCCATCACCCCTCCCCACCAGCTGCCACAAATTACCTGTAAGTCTGAGCAACAGACTGAACTGCTTATGGTGGTAATTGTTCCCTCTTTTTTTTTTTTTTTTTTTTTTGTCCTTGCCTGAAATTCAGAAGGCTATAGACCCTGAGTCAAGGATTACAATGTAGCAGGCTGTTTTCTCTCACTAGAGGTTTGCTCTTTGGGTAGGGGCAAAATGGCACTGAATTGTGTTGCCCAGAGTGGAAAATTTCTGTGTTTGCCTACAAACCCATACCTTGTCTCACCCCAGCCACAAGTGGGGGCACCCACCTGTGGCTGCAGATGTCTTAGTTGTAGTTGCTGGCTTTAATGAGGTCTATCATTACAAGTATTTGTTATTTGGGGAAGGACTTTCTGTTTCCTGTTACTCAATGGCCATACCTCCTAGAAGTCTCCATTTACTCTTTCAGTGATTTCCCATTGGCCCAATATAAAAGCCAAATTCGTACAATGTCTTATGGCATTTATATAATCTGTTTACTCTACCCTTCCTCTACCTTTGCTCATTCCTCTCCACTCACTCTGACTTAGTGGTTTTTCCTCAAGAACACTAGCTCCTACCTCAAGCCTTACCCTTGCTGATACTTCTGCAAAGACTGCTTTTCATGATGGGTTTCTTCACTTTATGCATGTCTTTATTTGAATTTAACCATCTCAGACAAGTTTCCCCATGACTTCCCCCATTTATACATTAAAGAGCTGGAAAATCAGTTGTAACCATAATTACCTACATTCAACGTTTTTACATGATAGTGAATTATGAATTTCACTCTGAAAATCAGTAATATTTTCTATTATACTGCTCGGTTTTACCTTAAGGGAAGCAGAGGTAGTACAACATAAAGAGAACAATAACAAAATAAGACAGAGTATTGCTCATATGCCAAGTAAATTGATCAGATTATTGATTTGGAATTAGATTGTGCTTAATTTAATTAAATCATGAAACTGACAAAAACTACCTAATTTTTTGTTCTGGGTACTGGCATATTCTATTAAACTAAATTCAGTTTAAATTCAATATAACTGTAATTATTCAGAGTTTGTCATAAATACTACGATATTATGATAGCCTAAATAGACTATTTCTACTTT